>NW_026873481.1:0-14557 GCF_032173495.1 Musca vetustissima
TTCTTCTCATTTTTCATTTAATTTTCATTTAGACGAATAAAATTCGCTTAATTGTGTGTAGTCCCTGTTTTATATAAATGTAAGTAAAATGTCCCCCATGTTAAAAAAACGTCTTAATATCCCCCCTTCTAAACCAAAAATCAAAGAAACTCGTAAATCGTATATTTTTTTAATGTTGTTACTGTTATAATTTTTATTTTATTTTTTAATTTAATTTTTATTATTTTAAGTTAACTCTACCGTTTATTTTTTTAATTTTTAAACTATTTAAAACCGAAACCCTAAATATGTTTACTATAAGCCTGTTCATTAATTAATGTAGTTATTTTTATTTTTTTAGTTTAAAAATGTCGTTTCAATGTTCGTTTATTTTCGTTTGTTAATAAAAAAACACCCCCACTATGTTTATAATCATTGTATGATGTTCGAAATAATATCTTAATAAAAGATTCGAAATCTAATGTATATTTAATCCAAAATCTTCCTGATGTTCTCATTTACCAGAGCTTTTTCTTACCCCTATTGAAAATTATTTGCAATTTAAGGTGGGGTTGCAAGAAATCTAAATAGGATTAAATATCCCCCCTTGCACCTCTGCACCGCAATAAATAATTATTTACTTACATTATTTTTTTTTAGATATTAAGAAGATAAAGCATACGATTTTGATTTCAATTTGTTTGTTTTTTTTAATTTCGTATTAATATTAGTAAGACAAACGATTAAGAGAATATCACATATAGTTATTTAAGAGATCGAACCCTCCCCCAAATAGTTTGGAATTTTGGGTCTAGAATAATACTTACGTATAGAAAATATCGTGTAAATAATTCAAATAAAAATTCTGATTTAATATAAACAAAAAATAGATTGACTTTTTCCTACCAGAGAAATTGTCCCGATGTAATAGTACAGATCATGGGATTTTACAACCACAGTAGCTGATGTTTTGGCATAAATATTAAAATCTCTTTTTTACCGTTGGACCTCTCTCTCTAGATCATGTAGGTCACTCCTTACGTGCTTGGGTGGGGGAATTCTATCCATAAGAATATGGCATGGATGATTCCTGCGATAAACCCCAAGGTACTGCATCAACAACATCATGTTGTGACAATGTACGGGTAAGACCATTGCCTCCTCATGTAAATGGTCCACTGACGTCATAAGGAGGCACCCTGTCGCAGTTCTCAGGGCGTCATTCTGACAGGTTTGAATGTTCTTCCACTGCGTATCACTAATATTCGCGAACCACACTGGCGCCGCATAGCTTACCACCGACCGACCGATTGGTCAACAAGGAATATTTATCAAGCTGCCGGCGACTTGAGGACCTTGTTCCTGCTTCTAATCTTATCGTAAATAGCGGTGGCTTTCGACCTAAATAAGCTATCGAAAGTTACACCAAAAATTTTGGGGTAGTTTGTGGCCGGAATTATTGCACCATCGACCATGATGTTCAGAGGGAGCTTCATTTCAGCCTTCCATGTGGTGAACAGAGTGGCAGTGGATTTGGTGGTGGATATCTTCATATTCCTCAGATGGAAGAACTGTATTAAATCAGCTATGTAGACATTTAACCTTTCACAGATGTCATCGATAATGGGGCCCGACGCCATGATCGTACAATCATCCGCATATATTACGATCTCTATGCCGCCCGGTGGTTGTGGAATTTCAGAAAGGTAGAGGTTAAACAGTTCCGGAGATATGACCCCACCTCCCTGTTTCACTCTACGAAGTGTAGACTTCTTGTTTCTGAATTCCACATATGACTAGCCGGAGATTGTCTTCTCTATGTCCTCGAACAGCTTGGCGTGATTGACAGTATCGAAGGCTTTCGATAAGTCAAGAGCCACCAAGACTGTCCTGTCGCACGGCCTGTTCTGGTTAAGTCCTCTGCTTACATGTGTGGTTATGGCGTGTAATAATGTAGTTGTGCTGTGCATCCTCCGGAATCCATGATGATGTTGAGGGACTGGAAACCTACTTCTCATCAGTGGGAGGAGTAGTGACTCAAGCGTCTTTGCTACTGGAGACAGAAGGGAAATCGGCCTGTACGATTCACCTCTGCTGGCATCCTTGCCTGCCTTAAGTAGCAGGACCATCCTGCCTATTTTCCAGGCTTAAGGAACAATGTGGGTGGCTAACGACAGGTTAAGCAGTTAAGTGCTAAACTCCAGGTTCATCCAGTTGCTTCAGCATTATCATTGAGATTTCATCCGGGCCCAACGCTTTGGATGATTTAGCGTTTCGAATGAACTCTGCAACGTCATCCTTCGAAAATTGTGGTGGTACCTCCTAGGAGGGCTCTAATACGACGAAGCACACTCCTTTTCGCCATGTCACTCTCGGGCTGCTCTATAAACTGCCGGTTAAAAACTCTCGAACCTCTCCGGATCAGTCATAGTTACGTGTTGCGGCTCCAATGTTGCAGTGCTTTAGATGGTCTAGCCACTTTTTCCGCTTGTGTTCGCATACTAATCTGTTAACTTCAAGGGTGAGTTCTTTCACTCTTGGGTCTTCAAGTGTTGTACGAAGAAGCTCATCACGCTCATACCCGGTTTCATTTAAATGCATATCGTAATATTTCATGCAAACTTAAATCAAGTTCAAAGATGGGACCTATCGATTCACTCTTTCTGGTACATCTCATACAATGTAATACTCCATACTTTATAAAAAACTTCATTTATATCAACTTTTCAAATTATATATTATCTGTGTGGGACATGGCACAGGCTACCCAAATCTACCATACTGCTTTGTTTACATTTAACAAAAAAAAAATAGTCGATATTTCAAATATCTTAGAACTTTCATATAATGCTAATTTTCTCCTATATAACATATGTTTATATATATGCAGTTAGTATGTAATAAAACTTTAGAATTCCTTCGAACCATTTATGCAAAATTTGTACAAATCGGTTATGCTTTTGCTGAGTTCATTGCATTTGAATTTAACGATGTTCGGAAAAATTCTTACTGTTAAAATCGAACTCCATACAAACTGTGTTTGGCCTAAAAGTATGCTTTAATTTTCTTTACAAAACCGTAGCCATTATGAAAGAAAAAATTTGTGTTTACAAAAATCAATTTTTGTGTGGTTTTTCATTTTCAAGGAATAGGAGCCCAGCACCGAACAGTAAGTATCTTTCGGAACATCATTGAATTCAAGTGCAAATAACTCAGCTATTACTTAACCGATTTTTATACTTTATGGTTCGAAGGAATTCTAAAATGTTACTCCATATTGCCAATACATATATAAAATTATTTTTATACAAGAAAATTAGCATTATATGAATGTTCAACGATATTAAAAATATCGACTATTTGCTATCCTCTATCATAAGGTGGATTGTATATTAAATTTATCAATATCGACGAAATATTTACCGGAGACCCCATAAAATATATACCTACATTCTTGATCAGAATCAAATTTTATGTCGATTTATGCGTGTCCATCGGACTTTCTGTTAAAAAATGCACTGACAAAGCTATTATACTCCTAGGTATCTTAAATGAGGTATATCGTTCCACTTTGTTGGATATGCCCCATATAACGGTACCCCAAATATTCGGTATTATGGGAATTTTGACAAGTTTTTCAACCGTATTGGTTATAATTTGCTTCGTTTGGTATCAAATCTTCTTACCGAAAATCATAAATTTTGGTCCACTTATTAGGGTAGGCCCAATATATCGGAATTCCTAATTATTCGGTATTTTGGAGGTTTTAGACGCGTATTTCAACAGAATCAGCTGTAATTTGGTATTGTGGTTGCACTTTTGCTATCAGATCTTTCTACGAAAAATTATCAATATAGGCGTAGGTTTCGATATTCTTATGCTTTTTGGCACATTTTTCTACTTAATTGGTTTTAATTTTTATACCCTACACAACTATGTTATCAGGTTATTATAGCTTTGTGCAGTCCCAAAATTTTGTAACGTCGCGAAATATTGGTCTTACACCCACCTTTAAGTATACCGATTGTCATAACTCGACTAGCTGAGTCGATCTAAACATTTGTGTCCGTCCGTCCGTCTGTCCATTATAATTTGTAAACACGATACCGGCCACAGTTATTGTCCAATCTTCATGAAATTTGGCATGTAGGATGGGTTCTGGCCAATGACGACCCCTATTGTTTTTGGTAATTATCGGATTATATTTAGGGGATGGAATGGACCAAAGACTTAATTTTTGTCTGATTTTCTGGTCGCTCCAGAGGCTGCAATTATGGCCCGAACGTCGCGAAATTCTACATGGAGAAAGGGATCGGGCTAAAGAATAAGCATATATTTGCCGGCGTGTATATATGCCCCTGAAGGACATAGACCCGAGAAGTTGACAGTATATCCAAGAGGAGTGGTTGACCTTTAAATTGATACCAATTATATTGTGGTATGTACTCAGATGTGGAAGTTGCACTTACATATTTACAGGTTACTTATTCATACATTATTTAGTAACCCATTACCACACTAGAGGCCGGAAATATAGCGCTGATCGCTTTGAAATGTTCCGTGAGGTTCCAGTTGTGGTCAAGGCCAACGCCTATAATTTTCGGTGATGATCAGATAATAATTTTGGGATAAAGTGGACCGAAACCTTAATTTTATTGTTTTGTTTTTCGAGTCGATATATAGGCCACAATTATAAGACCAACATCACAACACAACCCACGGGGAATGGAATATGGACATGTACCGAATATTAGAGCTGTTGATCTCTAATCGGGAAAGAGGGTGCAAATATTATGAAATATTGCCCAGGCTCGGAATAAAAATCCGCAGAAAGTTAGAGTCCCGTGGTAGTTGTGTAGGGTATCGTATGGTCGGCCCCGCCCGACTATACTGCTCCGCTCACAGGTTTTATTTTGGGTTGTGGTATGGTTATACATATTCCTTCTAAAAATTATCAATATTTGTGTACCTTTAAGGGAGGTATCCATATAACGCTACATCCCCAAGATCGGTATTTTGGGGAGCTTGAGCAGGTATTTCAAAAAATTTGGAAGCAATTTAATATTTTTGTTTCTCACTGAGTAGAGTATGTCCCTTGGACACTTTTTTTAAACGAATATTCTCAAATTGGTTCTTAGGGAATCCCATAATGCACTACATTCCAAAAGTTCGGTATTTTGTGGAGTTGGACACGTGCTTCAACCAAATTAGTTCCAATTTTTTATTTTGAAATCTCATTGAGTAAGAAATCTCCCTACCAAGAGTACGTGTTGCTTAGATTTAGTGATAGATCAATTATTGCATCTTTTGGGGACTTTGGGAATGTTTCTCAACCGAATTCGCTAAAATTTTATTTATTAAATTCTTATTGGGTGAAAAATCTTCCTACCAAAAATTAAACATGTCAGTTGACGGTTTGGTATAGATCCCATAACATCCCATTTTTGGCATTTTTAAGACTTTAGCCACATTTTCTAAACGATGGGGTTGTAGTTTGGTATATAGAAGGCTGGAATTCTTTGGTATTCTGGAAGGCTGTCTTATATAGAGATTTGTGTGGTGTATATATAGGTCTAAGTTTTGAATAAACCCACATAAAAAATCCAATTCTTTTAGTCGAAGTTTTCTTCAGCAGTAAATATGAACACACTATGTTGTTTTATGTTCTACCCAGGGTTTCCCTTATTGTGATTGAATGGAAAAATGTTAGCAATGACAAGATCCAAAGGTAGTTTACCTATTCCTTGACAGATGGCGGTCTATCAAACATAAAAACAAACACAATTTTATGAAATTCACACTAAGAAAATCTATACTAATAAAAGAGTAAAGAGATTGACTGACTGACTTAACGATTCATCAACGCCCAGACAAAACGGCTGGAGATAGAATCTTATGATGTGGGGTGAGGCTGGGTTTTTGAAAATTTGTACTATTTGTATCTGGCGAACCGGTGCAGCTAGAACTCTGAGATTTGGATTGAGGTTAGTTGATGGAGTGAAGAATAAATGTAGCAAAGGGTTTTTGGACATCCGAACTATAAGTATCCGAAAAGTACTAAAATGTACAAAAATTGGTACAATTTCGAAGCATGCGAATGGAAGAGCTAAAAACTTGAAATTTGGAAAGCAAATAAAGGTTGAGATGTAGGTTCGATATAAGGAGGTGGTTCTGAAAATGTGTACACATATTTTGGTACAATTTTTAATTGGAGTTACAAATGAAGCTGGAATCCTGAAATTTGAAATTAACATTACCGCCCGAGTATAGGATTGGAATATGTACGTAGTTTTGGAAATTTTTTATTTATGTGTACGAAAAGTACAGATTCGTTCTATAATAGGTACAATTTGGATTTGGTTGAACCAATAGAGTTGGGATCCTGATATTTGGAGTTATTATCATTGTTGGGGTGTAGGATTGGAGTATGTAGGGAATTTTGAAAATTCGTACTAATGTTTACTATATGGGGCCAAATTTGGTTTGGGTGAACCGATAGAGCTGGAATCTTGACATTTGGAGTTAGGATTACTGTTAGTGGCAGAATTGAGCTATTTAGGAAGTTTCAAAAATTCCTACTAATGTAAACTAAATGTTGTACAATTTATGAAGTTTTGGAAATCTGTACTAAATGGTACCAAATGTGGATTTGGGTGAACCGATTGAGCTGGGATCACTTTTGGGGTGTAGGATTTTTCGATACGAAAATCAAGGTATTGGTAAAATTTAAATATCTTTTGAACATGTTGTGATGTTTGGAACATTTAAACGGTAACGAGCAGCTTTTTGATGATTCTTAAATTCTTAAAGATTCTTAAAATAATCCAAGCCTTGTGTTGGACCATTAATAAAATATTTTTTTAAAAAATGGAGGCCTTGTTCACTAAAAAATATTTGTTAAAAATCCACTCCCTAAAATATTCTTAAGAAGTAATAACGTGTCAGTCGGTGTTATCGACAGATTTATACCCTCATCCTATGGTTTGCTGAGGAGGACTTCGGAGTTATACACAGGTTTTATTATTCGTTTTATATAAGGTATATGTTTAATTAAAGATCTTTCGAATTTTATGTTAATCAAATATATAATATTGACCCTTTTTGTAGGATGTACCAGAGGAGAGGACAGACCTTCGGAGTTTTTGTTGTTTTGGCAGTTTATATGAATTATATTTTTTTCTGTTTAAATGTCTCCAAATTTAGAAATGCAGCTACCTCCACTGGCTGTAACCACAGATCATCTGGAGTAAGATGAGCAAATTTGGCTGGGCAATCGAATAAGTGCAGTGTAGTCTGAGGGCCCGTACCATATGCAGACATCCTGCACGTGGTCATCAATCCGTGCCCAACACGAATTGAGACGACTGCACCATCCTCAACGTAATTGGGCCAAAACTACTCTGGTTTGTCTGGGCAGCTGACGCTCTTCAGATGCTATGGGGAGGGGATGAGCTCCGAGGACGGCGTTCAATATGTACCCGTTCAGGGCTGCGGCTACTGCATCAGTATGACCTGCTCGATAGGCAACTTGATCTAGAGGCTCCCTTTTGTAACCCCTCTCTCCCTCTAGATCATGTAGATCCTTCCTGACACGCCTGGGTTGAGGAGTCCTATCCACCATATGATGGTTGCAATTATTGTCCCTGAAACTCCCGAGAAGGTACTGCATCGAAAGCATATTGCTATGCTGACGTAAGGGAAGGATCTTTGTCTCCTCATGAAGATGGTCCACAGGTCTGAATACTTCTCCATTGCGTTTCACTAGAGTTCGCAGACCACGCTGGAAACGCATAGCTTGCCACAGACCGACCTATCGCTTTGAAAGAGGTCAACAAGGTTTCCTTACCTGCGCCCCAAGTGCTGCATTCGGAGTTGAACTCGGCTTGGTAAAGATAATAGTTTGTGCAAAATTTGGTTCAAATTTGGCATTCCATTTGCCTGATATTGAATTCAAAAATATTAAAAATATTTACCCTTTGTTGTACCTCCAGAAGAAGTGGACCGATGAGTACCATCTTCAAACTTGATCTAGGTTTCGTTAATAGAATATGGTGTGTAAAATTGGGTTCAAATCGGACATTCCAATTGCCTGATATTGGATTTATAAATATTGACAATTTGTGGGGAGATACCAGAAGGAGTGGACCAAAGGGTCCCGTCTTCAAACTTGATCTAGGTTTGGTAAAGATAATATGTTATTGCAAGGTTTGGTTACAATCGGATAGTCCGTTTGCATACTATTATAAAATTAATTTATCAGGAGTGGACCGATATTCGCCATCTTCGAACTTAAACTAAGTTTGGAAGAAATATAAAGATCTCCAAAGTTTGAATGAAATTGATTATTCTCTTCGAGAGTTATCGTGCGCACCACCCAGCCAGACAGACAACAGACGGACGAACGTACATGTGTTAATCGACTCCAAATTTTCTTAAACGGATTTGGTCCAAAGAAACATGGGGTCTAAAAGCAATATTTCCGTGAGGCATATTTTCACCGTATCAAAGTGTATATACCCTCATTAGCCATGAGGCTGAGGGTATAAAAAATACACGTCATGTGGTTTATCAAAATTTATACTTGAAAAATCCAAAAATCGTCGCCTTGTGTATGTCCCTTAAAAAATATCCTTAAAAACCCACTCTTTGTGTTGGTCCTTTTTATACACCACACTGTGGTACAGGGTATCATGTATTTGTGCATATGTTTGTAACAGGCAAAAGAAAACGAGATAGACACATGGTTCCTTTTGAGAATATGCATAGAATCACTTTTTAAATCGATTTATGCATGTCCGTCTGTCCGTCTGTCCATGTTAAATTGTAAACAAAGTACAGGTCGCATTTATTATCCGATTTGGCTGAAATTTGGCACAGCTCACTTATTTGGCCCAAGGACGAACCCTATTGAAATTGGGAAAAATCGGTTCAGATTTAGATATAGCTCCCATATATATTTTCGTCCGATTTAAGGTAAATGAGGCACCAAAGTCCATATATATATGTTTCGATTTGCACGAAATTTGGCATAGCGTACTGAATAAGTTTCAGAATAATGTGTGCCAATTTTCGAGAAAATCGGTCCAGATTTATATATAGCTCCCATCAGCAACGTACACAGGATTTAATTTCGGGGGGGCCCGGTAGTACAAAATGAAAAAATTCGCTGTTGCAAACATAAATTTACTGTGAAAAAAATTCATTTCGGGGGGGGCCCGGGCCCCCAGGGCCGCCCCCCTGCGTACGTCCCTGGCTCCCATAGTTTCGTCCGATTTCATGTAAATGGTGCACCAAAGTCCCCATATATCATTCGATTTGCACGAAATTTGGCACAACGTACTGAATTGAGCCTAAAATAATGCGTGCCAAGTTTCGTGAAAATCGGTCCAGATTTAGATATAGCTCCCATATATATTTTCGTCCGATTTTATGTCAATGGTGCACCAAATTCCCTATATATCATTCGATTTGCACGAAATTTGGCATAACGTACTGAATTGAGCCTAGAGTGATGTCTGGCATGTTTCGAGAAAATCGGATCAGATTTAGATATAGCTCCCATATATATTTTCGTCCGATTTAATGTAAATGGTGCACCAAAGTCCCTATATATCATTCGATTTGCACGAAATTTGGCATAACGTACTGAATTGAGCCTAGAGTGATGCCTGCCAAGTTTCGTGAAAATCGGTCCAGATTTATATATAGCACCCAAATATAGTTTCGTCCGATTTCATGTAAATGGTGCACCAAAGCCCCTATATATCATTCGATTTGCACGAAATTTCGCACATCGTACTAAATTGAGTTTCGTGAAAATCGGTCCAGATTTAGATATAGCTCCCATATGAAATTAGTATAACTTAACCTGTGACAAGTTTCGTTGAAATCGGTTCATAGTTGGATATAGCTTCCATATATATTTTCGCCCGATTTTAAGTAAATTGGGCATCAACCTCCTCATGTTAATCAGATTGATGTAACAAACGAATGACATGTTTATGGATAGATCCAGGTAGATTTACATTTCCAATTTCATGTTAATAGTCCTGTTTAATATACCTATAGTGATGAAGGGTATCATATAGTCGGCCCCGTCCGACTTTACTACTTTCCTTACTGGTTTAAGTCTTTCAAATGTAGGTTCTTGACAAATTATTCACAAAAAAAGTATTTTCAATATTTAATTTTATTTGATTATTTACTTTTGATTTGAAAATTATACAGAAATTAAATATAAATAATATTCTTATTAGAAGAAGACTCAACTATATCTCGATGGAATTATTTTGATGTTTGTGTGTGTGTGTATGTATATACCCAATGATTCGATCATGTGGCATGTTCTTAGAGATTATACATGAATGGGCCTCCCCTGTTGGCAAATATTTGGAATATTTTGGGTTTTGAATGGTAATAATAATAAATATTTATACGTATGTATGTCTATCTCAAATGAATAAATTATAAATAATATTTTATTTAAGGAATATTGTGGACGAGTTGTTGGATAATCAAATAGAGAATAGGATACAGTATACGTATAAAGATGTTTGTTTGTATGTATGTAGGTGTATAAACTTAACAATGGTATTTAATAATAGTAATATGTATATCGATATCTGATACAAATTAAACTTAAAACCATAATTTCTTTTGCTGTTATGATTATTTAACTACTACGACAATCCAAAGGGGATGTGGCCACACCCTCTAAACCTCATTGGTTTTCTCCAGATTCCGTAACTTCTGATACATACTAATGTAGTGGCTTTGCAGCTGTTTTTGATACTGCAGTACCTTTTCCTTTTCGGCTGACCACTGACGTTTCTCCTGTTCGAAATTGACACGCACCACATCCAATTGTTTTCGTAATTTGGCAATTTCTTCAGCATAACTGGCCGATTCTTCAATCAGGGTGTCTAAGGTGGCCTCTTCGAGCGGACAATTGGCCAACTTCGTTGAAAGTTTGGTATTCAAAGCAATGTCGGGTAGGTTCTGTGAACCATACACAAAATTCTGTATATCCGAAGACATTTTTGCCAGACGCAGCTCACAATTGAGTTTATTCAGTTCACGTTCATGATAATTCGCATCGCCCTTCTCCACGCCATTCTCCTCCTCCAGCTGAGGCGGAGAGATTTTCAAACAATTGATGATAACCTCCAAATTTGTTTCATCAATAACTTTTTCCGTTGCTTCTGGCTGATGATCTTGTTTCTCTTCGTTTTTATGATTCTCAATACGTTGTTGGGTGTGTTTGCGGGTCTTATTGCAAATATCTGTCAGATTGTCCAGCTGCTGCTTCAGTCGTGTATATTTACCCGATGGTTCTTCACCATATTCATGAAATATTGCCAAATCGGATAGCTCCTTGCGCAGCTTGGCCAATTCATTGGTCAGTGCCAATATGACCTGATCCTTGAGAATGATGATTTTATTGAGCTGCTTCAATTCCGTTTGGGTTTCTTTTTGCGATTGGGCATTTTGTTCGACCTCCTGCATTTGTTGTTGTGTGATTTTCTGGTTCTCTTGTAGACTTTGGTAAATTTGTGTTTCGGCATTGGTATTTTCATGTTTCAGATGGACTATAGCGTGTTCTTTGAGGGTTAATTCGTTCTGTAAAAAAATTTAGGTGTTTGGAAATTAACTTCGGAATTTGAAAGAAAAATCGTTGATGGACTCACCGTTGCCTCTTTGAGTTGGGTTTTGAGTAAAGCTATTTCTCCGTTTTTCTCACACACCTTCCATTCGCTCTCCTCCAACTGGGCCTTGAGTCTGGCCACAGTATTTTGACTTTCTTCATATTGCTCCTCGATGTAAGCCGATCGATCTTTCAGATTTCTTTCGGAATTCTTTATGCTTATATTGTTGGTCCTGCAAGAGATATACAATAAACTGTTTATATGCCGTTTTTATAAAAAAAACAGTAAGGAAAATAGTGAAGTCGGATTGGTCTGACTATTTTATACCCTTCACCACTTTGGGAATGTTCTACAGACGTCGCCTTTTCGAATCGTTATCTATAAGTAAACCGACTAACATCAAACTCAAACTTAGCACACATCATTCTAGATCTAATTGAGTACCCCATGCCAAATTTCGTGTAAATTGAAAGATATATAGAAACTTTGTATCCCCATTTACCATAAATCAGACGAAAATATATATGGGAGCTATATCTAACTCTGACCCGATTTTCTCGAAACTTGACACACATCATTCTAGACTTAGTTCAGTGCACTATGCAAAATTTCGTGCAAATCAAAAGATATGTAGGGACTTTGGTACACCATTTACAAAAAATCGGACAAAACTATATATGGGAGCTATATCTAAATCTGAACCGATTTACACGAAATTTAACACACATCATTCTAGGCCTAATTCATTACGCTGTGCAAATCGAAAGATATACATGGACGTTGGTGCCCCCTTTAACTTAAATCGGGCGAGACTACATACGGGAGATATATCTAAAACTGAACCGATTTTCACGAAACTTGGCAGACATCAATCTAGGTTCAATTCAATACGTTATGCCAAATTTTGTGCAAATTGAAAGATATAAGTGAACTTTGGTGAACCATTTACATTAAATCGGACGAAAAAAAAATATATAAATCTGGATCGATTTTCACGAAACATGGCAGACATCATTCTAGGCTCAATTCAGTGCGTTGTGCCAAATTTCGTGCAAATCGAAATATATATGTGGTTTTTGGTGCACCATTTACATGAAATCGGACGAAGCTATATATGGGAGCTATATCTAAATCTGGACCGATTTTCACGAAACTTGGCAGACATCACTCTAGGCTCAATTCAGTACGTTATGCCAAATTTCGTGCAAATCGAAAGATATATGTGGTTTTTGGTACACCATTTACATGAAATCGGACGAAGCTATATATGGGAGCTATATATAAATCTGAACCGATTTTCAAGAAACTTAGCACACATTATTATAGGCTTATTTCAGTACGGTAAGCCGAATTTCGTGCAAATCAAAATATATATTGGGGTTATTGGTACACCATTCACCTTAAATCGGACGGAAATAAATATTGGAGCTATATCTAAATCTAAACCGATTTTCGGGAAACTTAACACACATCATTATAGACCTAAATCTTTAGGCTTTGCAAAATGTCGTTCAAATTGAAAGGTATATAGGGACTCTGGTGCACCATTAACATTAAATCGGACGAAATTATATGTGGGAGCTATATTTAAATCTGAACAGGTTTTCCCAATTTCAGTAGGGTTCGTCCTTGGGCCAAATAAGTGACCTGTGACAATTTTCGTCCAATTAGGATCATAAATGCCACCTGTACATTGTTTACAATTTAACATGGACGGATGGACGGACATGTATAAATCCACTTAGAAAGTGATTCTATGTATATTCCCAAAAGGAACTATGTTTCGATCTCGTTTCCTTTTGCCTGTTACAAACATATGCACAAAGACATAATACCCTGTACCACAGTATGGTGAAGGGTATACTAATTTACCACCCTTATAGACCCTCAAAAATGATTCTTTAAAAAATCCACGCCTCTTATAAACCCTCAAAATTTTTTTAAAAAATCCACGCCTCTTAAAGACTCTCAAAAAATATTCTTTAAAAAATCCACGCTTTTCGTAGAACCTAAAACTGATTCTTAAAAAATTCGCGCCTTTTATAGACCCTCAAAAAATATTTTTTAAAAAATCCACGCTTTTCGTAGAACCTATAAATTTTTTTGTTAAAAAATCCACGCTTTTCGTAGAACCTAAAAATTATTTTTTAAAAAATCCACGCTTTTCGTAGAACGCCTCTTATAGACCCTCAAAAATTATTCTTTAAAAATCCACGCCTCTTATATAGACCCTCAAAAATTATTCTTTAAAAATCCACGCCTCTTATAGACCCTCAAAAATTATTCTTTAAAAATCCACGCCTCTTATAGACCCTCAAAAATTATTCTTTAAAAATCCACGCCTCTTATAGACCCTCAAAAATTATTCTTTAAAAATCCACGCCTCTTATATAGACCCTCAAAAATTATTCTTTAAAAATCCACGCCTCTTATAGACCCTCAAAAATTATTCTTTAAAAATCCACGCCTCTTATAGACCCTCAAAAATTATTCTTTAAAAATCCACGCCTCTTATAGACCCTCAAAAATTATTCTTTAAAAATCCACGCCTCTTATAGACCCTCAAAAATGATTCGTTAAATAATCCACGCCTCTTATAGACCCTCAAAAATTATTCTTTAAAAAATCCATGCCTCTTATCTGCTATAGGAGCTCTTCTATTTTTAAAACTTATTTAAAAGAACCAGTGAGCGGAGCAGTATAGTCGGACGGGGCCGACCATACGATACCCTACACACCTACCACGGAACTCAAATTTTCTGCGGATGTATATTCCGGGCCTGGGCAATATTTCGTGATATTTGCACCCTCTTACCCGATTAGAGGTAAACAGCACCTCTTCCTTACACTGACATATTTTCCGAATATTATGAGTATTCAGTACAGCTATTGTCCAGCTATTGTTCAGTGCAGCTATTGTCCTTACACTGACA
>NW_026873482.1:0-14622 GCF_032173495.1 Musca vetustissima
CAATATTCTCAGCAGAAATTATAACTATGTTTAATGCAATTAATTATGCTAAAGGGCGTAAACAGAAATGTATAATCTGCACAGACTCATTATCGTCAATTAAAGCGATTAAAAATATTAACAACAATGATAACTAATCCAAAGTATATAAGGACAACAATTTTAATTTTTCAAGATTTTCAATGGGCTGGTAAATGAATACAAATGCTTGTTGAGGTTTGTAACTTTTTAAGTTTGAGAAGCCCTTCATTTGATGCTGACACAATAAATCGGCTATATCTTCTAGAGTTCTTGAGATTTTCACTTGAAATTTTGTAGAGACATTCTTTAATCAGTGTAGATTCGAATTATATAAACAAAAATTTTGACCCCGAGAATGGGGGGTCCCCTTAAAGGGAACGAATTTTCAGATCAATCGGCCAAAGATGCTTTAAACGCCCCTTTACTAATGGTAAATAACTTCAATATCAGGGATATTAAATTATTTATAAAAAACAACTTTGACACTAATATACTGAACATATTTACAACTACTACATCGTGGTATAAGAACATAAATAACAATAAGAATACACTTAATGATTACCTTAATAGGTCACTTTTTGATAAAATTGATAAACGTGCAGTTACCAAATTGATACGACTACGATTAGGTCATACAAGAATCACTCATGGCAATTACATGGATAGGACTAAACCCGTAACATGTACATATTATAATTTCGATCACGTTTCCATCGAACATTTGATGGACTCCTGTCCTTATTTAGAAAATATCAGAAAATCAATTTATGACGATATTAAACCTACATCTACATTGAATTTCCTTCAAGATAAGTATGTATTAGACATGATACATATCTTAACATTTCCAAATTAATTTGAATTTAATATGCATTTTGTTTTTTTAATATCCATTAATGTTCCAGCTGGCTTAAGACCTTAGCTGTCATAGCCATCTTTACATATTTAGCTTGTAATTTTTTAGTTATAAGTTAATTTTATAATAAATAAATAAAAATAAGAAAATTACAATTAAAAAAGTTTGTGATTTTATGTGTCTGAATCGATGTTTTTAAATATTCGCAGACGTATTCAGTGATACATTTTACATGTTTGCAAGAAAAAAATTATAAAGCTTGAAAATTATTAATAAATTAAATTATTAATAGCGGATACTTGAAGAACTCCAATCATATTCTGCTATTATTGCAGGGAATAACTTTTAAATATGAGTTTTGCACCTATGAATAGATGTGGTACCTAAAAGTGTAGCACTACATGTATACCAGTGGCCACGTAGTTAAAACACAAACTGTGGTAAAATGTTTTGATCACCTCTCGATTCGTTTCAAGTATTTTTGAATTTTTTTATTTCAAACACTTAGATATACTGTACTTAAGATGTTTAGTGTAGAAAATTATTGCATGAAATTTTTCCATAAATAACAGTTTTAATGAAAAACCAGTAAGGAAAGTTCAAAAAGTCGGACGGTGCTGACTGACTATATCATACCCTTCATCTCTATGGGTACATACAAGAGATGCTCATATGTACAATATCCTTTTTATAGAATAGACATAGCATGTTTCGAAGACCATTGAAATGGAATCGGACGAAATTAACTGTGTACATAGATATTTGAACTAAATTAAAAAATCCATACACATACCAACCTGGAATTTATGAATAATTGAATGTCAATGCTGCATTTACACAAAATCGGAGGAAGCTATATATGGGAGCTATATCTAAATCTGAACCGATTCCAACAAAACTTCGCATACATCAATCTGGACCTAATTAAGTATTTACATAAAATCGGACGAAACTATACAAGTGAGCAATATCTAAATCCGAACTGATTTCCAAAAAACTTGACACACATCAATCTAGACCTAATTCAGTGTTCTGTGTAAAATTTTGTCTAAATCGGACCAATATTGGCAGTTGCACCATTTACATAAAATCAGACGGAACTATATATGGGAGCTATATCTAAATCTGAGCCGATTCGAGGGAAAGTTTGCATACATAAATTTGGACCTATTTTAGTTCGCTGTGCAAAATTGTGTGCCTATTGGCCCAAATTTGATTTTTTGGTGCTCCATTTACGGAAAATCGGACGAAACTATATAGGAGCTATATCTAAATCTGAACCAATTCCAACAAAACTCCACATACATCAATCTGGACCTGATTTAGAACTTTGTGCAAAATTTTGTCTCAATAGCACAAATATTGGCAGTATGGTGTTCCATCGAACGAAACTATATATGATCTATATGTAAATCTGAACCGATTATCCCAATTTCAATAGGGTTCGTCCTTGGGCCAAATTATTGACATATGCCAAATTTCATTCAAATCGGATAATAAATTCGACCTTTTTCACTATTTTCACCTACTTTGTTCACAGAAATACATGGACAGAAAGACGGACATGCATAAATCAAAAGGATCCATAGGTCTATCTCGATTGCTTTTGCCTTTTAACAACATATCGAGCCATATTCGCAAAAACGTAACCCTCAATTTGAAATTTTACAGGAGAAGGTTTTGTTTTAATAAATTCAGATATAATAAAGCTATAATTTTAAAATTTAGAATTATATTTTAAAACAAAACTAGTTCGTAACAAAACTATAGTTCTAAATTTCAAAATAATAGCTTTATTAAATCTGAATTTATTAAAACAAAAACTTCTCCTGTAAAATTTCAAATTTGAGGGTTACGATATTTTGGCGAGTATGGCTCGATATGCACAAAGACATAATACCCTGTATCACAGTGTGGTGAAGGGTATAAATATCGACTTGAAGTGGATACATAATTAGAGCATCGTGTAAATATTTACATTACTGTAATTTTTTAAAATATTTTTGTATTGAAATAAAATTTGTGTAAACTTTAATATATATGACATTATAATTTTCGATTTTTGAAAACATTTTTATTTAAAACGAGTAAGGAAAGATCAAAAGTCGTACAGGGCCGACTATATGATACCCTTCATCACATTGGTACATACAAGAGATGCTCAATATCCTGTAAATAGAATAGACATAGCGTCCTTGGGGGGCCATTGAAATGGAATCGAACGCTATTAACCATTCTGAAATTTATGACAAATTTAACGTGAATTTTTGAATGATATCGAGCAACATATGTATGGTGCTATGTAAATGAAAGTATTTTAGCAACCGTATGTCGTATGCGGTATCCTAAATGTATCCCGACACAAGATCCAATAGACGTTATTCTAGGTTCCATTTGGTACTTTGTATACTAATTCGTCCTATACAAATTTTATTTATTATGAAACAACATTAGGGGAAATCGGATGTAAATATATATGGAACCTAAACTTGAAACGACTTCAATCCAATACAATATGTAAATTGAACAGACATAGGCTCCTCTATTTCCTCAATTTGCATCATTACACAAGTGGCAGCTATATCTACATCTGGACCGATTTCAACAACAAAATATCGTGCAAATAGAACAGGATCTATGGTGTACCAGTTAAATAAAAGGGGACTAAAGTATATATGTGAGTTATTTTAAAATCTTAACGTATTTCAACAAAACTTCACAGATGTCAACCTGTAGTAACTTCAATATGCTATGCAAAACTTGGTATCAATCGGACAAACATTGTAACAGTATGGTGCATGAAACAATCTATATTTAACCTATATCTAAATCTGAGCCGATTCCAAAAAAAAAAACTTCGCATACATCAATACGGACCTAATTCAGTACGCTGTGCGAAATTTTATCTCAATCGCTCAAATATTGCCAGTATGGTGTACTACTTACATAAAATCTGACGAAACTGTATATGGGAGCTATACTAAATCTGAACCGATTTTCTCCAATATTAAAAGGATTCGTCCTTGAGTCAAATAAGTGACCTGTGCCTAATTTCTTCCAAATCGGATCATAAATGCGACCTGTACTTTGCTCACAACAATACATGTATGGACGGACAGACATGCATACATCGACTCAGAAAGTGATTCTATGAATATCCTCAAGAGCAACCATGGGTCTATCTCGATTCGTTTTGCCTGTTACAAACCTATGCACAAAGACATAATACCCTGTAGCATAGTGTAGGCAGGTATAAAAATATATTATGGATAAAAAAACCTTGAATTGAATAGTTTTCATTTGAATTATAAATCGTTTGAACATCTAGAATGCACGTTGAAAGTCGACGACTGGAATAGGATCAATTCAGATACACATTTAATTTTCTTAAGAAAATTTCCATTTTGTGAAGGATGTAACCGATGGAGGCGATGTGCAAAATTGTTATTTGTCGTATTAAGTGCCATTATCTGTACTGACAATAACAACCTGTTCAGCAATTCAGCTAAACCCCTTCTCTTCATTTTCATGCTTTGTTGATAAAAATTATTGACATCATAATTTTTAAATTTTTGTCACTTTGCGGAAAAATCTGTTTTTTAGGTTTCAAGAAAACAAAAATTACTACCATTACACAAACAGGAAGGCACGAGAACACATTGGCACTTCACACATTTTTGATATGATATTCAAAATTAACGTTGATAACTTTAGCTGTGGCAGCGAAGAGCCACGGGTCCAGCTATTAAAAATATAAGGTTTTTAGAAGATTGATAGAAATAAATGAAAAAAAAAGCAGTAAGGAATGTTGTAAAGTCGGACGGGGCCGAATATATGATACCCTTCACCACTTTGAGTATATTCAACAGATTAATCCTAACAGACGTCGCATTTTTAAAGGACCAGTAAAATGAAATTGGAACCATTAACACGTCATTCTGCAACCGATACTAAATCGTTCATTTGGTCAGATATAGAAGCTATATCTAAATCTGAACCGATTTCAGGAAACTTATCACACACCTAGAACTAATTCTTTAAGGGATTAAGGGACTTTGGTGCACCATTTACATTAAATCGGACGAAAATATATATATGGTAGCTATATCTAAATCCGAACCGATTTTCAGGAAACTTTATACACATCATTCTAGACCTAATTCATTACGCTGAGCCAAATTTAGTGCAAATCGAGATATATTTAGGGACTTTTCTGCACAATTTACCTTAAATCGGACGAAAATATATATGAGTTCTATAACTAAATCTGAACCGATTTTCAGGAAACTTAACACACATCATTCTAGAGATAATTTATTACGCTGTGCCAAATTTCGTGCAAATCGAAAGATATATAGGAACTTTGGTGCACCATTTACAGGGTGAAGGGTATAAAAAGAATTTGGTTCTTGAACCTCAAAATACCGAAAATTGAGGGGTACCCTTATATGGGGGCTACCAGAAAAAATTGACCAATATTTATAATTTATAGTGGAGATATTTGCTACCTAATAAGAACTCGACGTATTAAATTACAGTTAATTCGGTCGAAAAATACGATCAGAACCCCCAAAATACCAAACATTTGGGGGTGTATTTATATACTTCATAAAAGCCGACGGTTACCTTATATATATTCACATTTTCTACCATACATTGTCAAAAACTTATCCACCGTCATGATTTGTAGCAACTCGATTCTGGTGTCGCATTTAAGCCACCGGAACCGACTTGCTACAAATGTTTACATTTTATGTCAAATATTGAACAAGTCTTCGAATGTGCTGCTATTGACCATGTCATATTACAGAGTGACAACACAACAAAAAGCATTTGTCAGAGTATCGATTTCTATATTCAATCGATTGCTAGGCGGTCCGTCGGTCGTTTGAGTGATTGTTATCAATATGTTTCTTCGTTGAATTGCTGTGTAACGGCTGTCGTCTTCGTTATATTTGTGTGTGTCACTGCGTGGGAATGTATAGAATTTTTGCCATATATGAAAAATTTGCTGGCTGGTGCAACTTTATTCAAATGGATGGTGAGTGGATAAATTTTATATCATATTTGATTGACAAACACAAATGTTGAAAATGAAAAATATTTGAAGGGTCTTAGCTGATGTCGTAGACAATTCATTTGTAATAATGACTAATTGGTTATTGTAAGAATTTTAATGGAAAAAGGGAAATTAATTTTAAATATGTGAACTTAGTATGGCGAAATATCGAAATAAATTAAGAAAGATCGACAAAAATTCTTTACCCAATTATGAAATGATTTTTGTGAGGTAGAATTGTCTTGTGCTCAACTTCGTCAAATAATATTCTTGCGATCCCATCATCTATCGTATATTTTTAAAATGTCAGAGAACGAAAGCGTGTGTTTGTGTATATTTTCGGGACTAAGCAAACAAACCACATTGATTTTTTTCTTACTATTTCTATATAGAAAAGTGGGTTTCATATTAAATATGAAGATGAAAAGTGAATAATTAAGAGAAACTAAATACGCAGGAGGTGAATGAGTCGTAGTAAGGATCTGAAAGAAAATGGTGTATAGCAATAAGTCTGCGATTCCTTTTTACGGATAATTTGTAAAAGCTTTAGATAAGTTAAATGATAAATCATTGTTGAAAACATTTTATGTCAAACCTCCTCCTGGCAGCCCTGTACTTCATTCATATTTATTTTCGTTTGATTTCTTGTCAATTGTCCTTCAAAAAATGCTACGTTAGTTAAAAATATAACTAAACTATGCAGAACATTTTGTGCGAATAAGTTTTGTATTCACCGAAAAAAACTGGTCCCTTTGACATGGAGTAATGTCAAAGTATAAACATACATCGAAAGTCGTTTGAAAAGATATTTTTCATACTATAAGAACCCAGGTTGGCTAGAAATTTGCAAAAATATAGCTCAGTTAGTTCGCAAATTAAATTATTTATTAGCATTCGTAACTAAAAATTATCATTAACGGAAATAGTAACATTTTTGCGTCCATGTAACTTTTTTATTGTGCCAAGGGAATAAAATACTACAAAAGTCTGAAGCGGATCAACTTTATTTTTATTCAATTTTAATTACAATAGTGTAAACACGTTTTATTGATCTTATGATTTCCATATTTAAATGCAACTCTGTTTTAAACATTTGAAATTAACGGTTAACTATGTAAATATTTTGTAAATAGTACTAAAAACTACATCACTGATATCACTACCTTTTTACACAACCAATACTAGATAAGAATCTTGCTTCTCATAATTAGTACCTAAGCTCAATCAAATTTCAATAAAATCGCTACACTTCGAGTCCTGGACCACCCGGCTCTAATTCGTTTAGCGAACACTGAAGGCTTAAGATCACTACCCACGCTTGCCCAAGTTGATGGACTAGATCATAAGCTGGAAGTAGTTCCTTAACAAGGAGTAGCCAACATTTTTGTAAATCTTGTTGTTTCGAGTTTCTTCACTGGCTCCCAACGTGAGGCCAGCCTCATTGAAACCCAAGGAGCTTTCTTTATTGGCGCCCAACTCAGTGGCCATGTACTACGACCTATAAGTAAAAGCCGAGGACAACACCAACAAATCAGACGGCCTTCTTTATAGATGCCCAACGAAGTGGCCACGAACAACGAAACAAACATTGAAACCAAAGCAGATAACGACGAGTACGTGTCAGGCGAAGAAGAAGATATGACGCAGTTTACTGAGAGCCAATTCAAACAACTGATCCAGGCAATGGCGAACAACAACCGGACGGGTTCGTTTCGCATTGTACTTGCGTTTTCGGGGGCAGAGAGATGCCGCCAAGTTGAAGAATTTGTGACATCCAGAAACATCGAGTCCATCTCAGACGCCGACGTAGTAAACGGGTTGCAGCTGCTATTGGAAGATTATGCAGTTCCGAGTTTGCAGTTCTGTTCTAGGGGGGGAAGGAGTATACCTGACGTACCAACTCCCAGAAAGATATGATGACTACGAGAACGCCATCTTCATTGCTGAATCAACACTCCAGCTCTACTTATCATCTATCAGATTCCACAACCCTTTATTGCTGATGCATCATCGGGACGATTTCAGCATCAGAGGGGGAGACTGAAGCGGATCAACTTTATTTTTATTCAATTTTAATTACAGTAGTGTAAACACGTTTTATTGATCTTATGATTTCCATATTTAAATGCAACTCTGTTTTAAACATTTGAAATTAACGGTTAACTATGTAAATATTTTGTAAATAGTACTAAAAACTACTTCACTGATATGACTACCTTTTTACACAACCAATACTAGATAAGAATCTTGCTTCTCATAATTAGTACCTAAGCTCAATCAAATTTCAATAAAATCGCTACACTTCGAGTCCTGGACCACCCGGCTCTAATTCGTTTAGCGAACACTGAAGGCTTAAGATCATTACCCACGCTTGCCCAAGTTGATGGACTAGATCATAAGCTGGAAGTAGTTCCTAAACAAGGAGTAGCCAACATTATTGTAAATCTTGTTGTTTCGAGTTTCTTTAAGTCCTTTATTCCTCGTTTAGCGAATAAAAGTTTGTCAAAGCATGGAACTAGTACCACAATGTGGGTGGGCGACTTTTTTCCTGTATGCATTTTGTAGTCTGTGTGGCGACGTCATGTTTGATGTTCATTCCCGTCATTGTGGTTCATGCAACTTCAAACACGCCATGCAATTATTGCTATACTTGTTTTATTGTGTTGTAAGGAGTTGTATTCGTTAGCAAGTTCATTGATATGATACTCTGTCATCTAAGAAACGTTAAGCTGTGTACAAATAACCAATTAGAATTTCTTTAAAATATTTTTCGATACACAAAAAGAATTTAACATTTTTGGAATAATATTTGACAACTAACTAACCAAAAATATTAAAACGTACCCAACCTCCCAAATAGCGAATAATGGGGATACCATTATTTGGCGGATATCCCGAAACTTATGCAAATATTGTTAATGATTGTTAGTAGGGAGAGATTTTAAATCCAAAAAGGACAGTTAATTTGATAAAAACGTGCCAAAACTTCCCAAATAATGAAGTATGGGTGCATCCCTAAAAAGTAAACCAATATTCATAATTTCTGGTACGAAGTATTATAGCATCATGAAAAATACAGAAATAGAGAATCAAATATTGCAGCGAATGTAAATACAGTTTACTTACCATTTCACTTACGATATTGGAATTAAATTTAATATTTCTGGTCATCACTGGTTTGTATTTGATCACTGGTTCTCTACACATAAATCGTTCATGTCTACAACTAAGGCATACTCGTACACACTCACAATTACCAATTTTCCTCATACACATTTGAATAACAATCGTTATTCTTGCAATAAGAATTGTATTGCCACAAACAACCATTATCCATTTAGAATTTTCAATATTTACAGGCCACATTGAATGAATGCCAGCAAAGTAACATTGTAAAGTGGGAAGTGTTTTAATGGCAACAAACTATCGATCTGCTAAACTCATACATATATAGTATATAAAATGCATAGAATATAAAAATGGTATTTTTATCTTCCATTTTCCTGTTGTTTTTGTCAATAGACACTTGACTTAATACAAAAACTCCTTGAGAAAATATAATGCGCATTTGAAAAGCGATAATAAGGAAGAGCTTAACAAAAATAATGTAAATACACGTTATTTTTGTTAAGCTCATCCTTATGATCGATTTTCAAATGCGTATTCAAAAACAGTGTGCACGAAAAAGTATTCTTAAATTGGAAAGAATAGAAAAAATAACATTTCTAAATTGCAAATTCCTCTAGGGAATCGCTTTGAACGAAGTTTCCTATGAGTACATTTCTCTGTGAGAGGATGTGGGAATAAACATCCCCCTTTCGAAGCGTTATCGCCTTAGGATAAATGAATTTTAAATAAAATCGTAAGCACATTTTTTTCTGCTATATTCTCCAAACTTTTGGATTTTATGTTCAAAGTTTGTGTTTTAGAATTACTTTGGAGTGTGATGATGCACAACTAAATCCCTTTGAAATTTGTAAACAAGTATTAATAATTACTATTTTATTATATGGTAAAAAATGCTACTACACAGGGGAGAAATCATTGTGTACAAGTCTGAGCATTCCCCGGTGTCGAAACTTCAAAGTATTTAATATCAGTTTTATTCCTTAGACGTTCTAAATTAACAACTTGGTGCTTGAAAAATAAATCTTTAAAAAATTCACGCCATTTTTGATCCTTACAAAATATTTTTTCAAAAATCCACTCCTCTGGTAGTTCTTAAAAAATAATTCTTTCAAAAATACACAGCTCTCACGGTGTTTGATTACAGTATTCATTATAAATCGGTTCTATTGGTCCCTGAATAAAATATTCTTTAAATAATTGGAAACAAACATAAGTGTAGTGGTCTGTTTAATTATGTTTGTCGTATTGTGTTTACTCTTTCATATAACAACTATTTATTTACATTAAATTGTTACCCATATTAATATGTTTATGTATTTCTAAAACGGCATATACATTAGAACTTTTTAACGGATATGCAAAGGAATTGACAATTGAAACCCACTGGATTAACGAAATCCGGTTAAATGTAAACGTACTATAATGTATGTACGTACTAAATAGCCTACTATGCTTTATTTGAACGTATTATTTGTTTTCTGTGCATACAATGGCATACGATGTTTTAAATAACCATATCGTAAAAATATTAATATAAAGAAATCAGTTTTGGAAAAGAAGTCAAAGAAGTCAAGAACAGACGTGTTCGAATTATTAAAGCCGACTACATAAGTTCATCCAGTATCCAAGATGTCGCCGATTACAAAATTATACAATTTGCAAATGTAAAAATTTTTAATAATTCTTGGAAAAATTGCAATCAATGTTTTAAAAATTCAACGTAATTTATGTCCCAAAGGTATTTAACTTCACTCACTCCTGTCATATTTTAAATAATTTGTCACATACTCCCACAAAAAGACGAAAGCAGCACTTTTCTAGGAAATGTTTTGAAAAAAGTGTAACAAACAATGACACTACAACAACAGGAGCACGAAATACTTTAAGACGATTAAAGTAAGGACCAAATGATGACAACACTTCTGAGTAGCACGAAAACGACACTATTGATGTATACAATAGAGTCATCCTAGTCATGGTGATTATTGCCGAATTTCAGGTACGACACAGCATTAAGTGAGAAAAACATGTCACTAAAATGTCTTTCAAAGGACAATAAAGAATGCTGAACTGGATGGAATTTATTACAAGGGTGGAAATAAAAATAAATGTTTCCCACAAAGTAAAAAATATGATAACGTTTAAATATTCTACAGCCAGGAATGCCAGTGTCGATGATTGCAAGAAACGCATACAACTCCAATGAAAATTAGGCTTGTAAAAAAGTTGATAGACAGTTATTTTGTAGCCGGACAATTTACGTGCAATTATGAATTCTACTCAGTTTCGATGAAGGAATGGGAAATAAAAGCAATAAATATGTGTTAGTTAGGTGTAAAGACAAGGCATGAGAAAGAAAATCATATACGTATAACCTCACTATTTTTATCGTTTTTAGGTCGAATACAATTTTGCTAATATGTAGGATATAATTACCTTTACCACCTTGTGTGTAATTACCGTTACCACCAAGTATATTATAAGTCAAATAGTCTCATATCTGAGGCGGGTAATTCTCTGTCTTAGCGGGCAATTATCCTCATGGCCTACTTTTTAGGGTAGCCTCATTAACTAGTAGGGGAGACTGGGGCACCTTCGGCATCGGGCACCTTCGGCAATCGCGTTTTCGATATGAAGCTCTCACCGTACATCCCTAGTTTCGATACATAGGTATCGAATATCGAAATAAATAACTGACCCAAAGTTTGAAATTTCTAGCTAATAAGCTTATCTAGATACATTGGTTTTTGCATTTTTATAGATGTTTCTGTAATATTTCAATACCATTTCGTAAGTATTTCGTGTATAAAACTTTTTAAATTTTTAAGACAATATTATTAAAAAGTGGTTAACTACGATGTGTATTATTATAAAAATATTTAAAAATATAATGTTTTTACAAAACTGATCGAAAAGATGAAAAAAACTATAAAAAGTACATTCGGGGTACATTCGGCATTTTAAAGTGGGGCACATTCGGCCATATACAAATTGTGCAATATTATTTCCTTAAAATGTTTTTGAGTTTGTCTTTAAAAATAATCCTTTAATATGGTTCGAAATTGCATATGTAGGATCAAACGTGCTTGTATTGACGAAAATGCGATAGAAAACCCCTATTTCTGATGGTGTGTGCCACCTTGAGATGTAAACGTCCGCCGCTAGAAAATAAAGACCTATAATTCAAACATTGTGTGGCGTATTAAAACCATATAGAGCATTTAGAGGATCAGAATTTCAACCACACTGATAGTGATGACAATTACCCGGCTATGGCTATGGTGCCGAATGTGCCCCATCAAATGCCGAAGCTACCCCGGGATGGGGCACATTCGGCGAATTTGACTTTTTTTACAAAACTCTAAAATTTTTTACCTAATACTATTTTTTTATATCTTTTTGGTACTATTTTTTATAATTAAGTGTCAGAGGACAATAATCAGCCATAAAGTTATTATATATGTTGAATAAGTACTGAGATATAGAGCTCTAAAAAAAAGTGCCGAAGGTGCCCCAGTCTCCCCTACCTCCCAACTTTCAATATTTTGGGAAAGTTTTAGCAGGGTTTTCAAACAAATATTCTGCAATGTTATATCGTGAATTCTTATTCTACTTACAATCTATACTAATAAAAGAGTAAAGTGGTTGTCTAACTAACTGCCTGACTTAACGATTCATCAACGCCCAGACAAAAGAGCTTAAGCTAGAATCTTGAAATTTTGGGTGAGGGTCACTCTTGGTTCAAATGTGACTGATAAGGTTGGGTTTTTGGGAAATTCTTACTAGAACGGTACGAAAAGTTAGTTTTTGGAAATTAGAAGTTTTGGAATTTTTTTATTTTATACGAAAATCATACTATTATTGGTACAATTTGGATTTAAATGAACCGATGGAGCAGAAACAATGAAATTTTGGAGTCATGATCACTGTTGAGGCGCAAGATCGAGACATGTAGGACGTTTTAAACGTTTTTACTAATGTCTACTAAATTTGGTACAATTTGAATTGTGGGTGAACCGATAGAGTTGGAATCCTGAAACTTGGATTTAGAACCTCTGTGGGAGTGTAGGATTGGTGTATGTGGAAAATTTTGGAAATTGGTACTACTACTAAATTTGGTACAATTTGAATTGTGGGTAAACAGATAGAGTTGGATCTTGGATTTAGGATCGCTGTGGGGGTGTAGGTTTGGAGTACTAAATTTGGTACAATTTGCATATTTGGTAAACCGATAGAATTGGAATCCTTGAACTTGGATTTAGGATCACTGTGGAGGTGTAGGTTTGGGGTAAGAAGGAGGTTTTAGAAATTCGTACTACTGTGTACTAAATTTGGTACAAATATAATTCTGGATGAACCGATAGATTTGGAATTCTGAAACTTGGATTTACGATAACTGTGGGGATGTGGGTTCGGGTAAGTAGTAAGTATTGGAAATTCGTACTATTGTGTACTAAATTTGGTACAATTTAAATTGTGGTGAACCATAGACTTGGAATCCTGAAATTTGAATTTGAAATCATTGTGAGGGTGTGGGATCGGGGTATGCAGGAAGTTTGGTGGTGGATGGTGGAAATAGTGTGTGCTAAATTGGGTACAATTTGAATTTGGGTGAACATGTAGAGCTCGAATTATGAAATTTGGTACTAAACGGTACTTAAATTTAATTTATGCTCGATATTAATGTGCTTAGTTTTTTTGACATATGCAGTTTTCTGTGAAAATAAATAATATGTTAATACATAGTTAAATATATCCCACATTCGCTAACAAAGTAGCGGGTATATGCTAGTTATCAATAGTTGCCGACGTTTCAGCTTTAATTTGATATTTTACGTTCTCATTAGTTCTTATTTTTGGGTTAAACCCTGTAATGGACTTTTTTTTAATTTCAAAAAATTCAAATATAACGCTTTTCCCATTCATCAAAAACTTTTTTCTCGCATGCGATTTTGTTTTGTTTATATTATTGAACCTGTAAATCGATAACGCTTATTGATCAGAACATATGATATTGACTGACAAACACATTTTGACAACTTTCTGAGGCCAAGCGCAAGCTAACCACGCTAAAAAATTCAGAGGAACTTCCTTTTCCAATTTTACCAGCCAACAAGAGCAGTCGTACCAAAAAAAATAGTTTTCTTTAATCTTCAAAATCATTAAGTTTTAAATTAATATTGAAGTGCGAAATATCGCAAAAACTTATTAAGGAAATAAAGAAATATTTGTTCCTTCAAAAATATTATAACTTTCTACTGGAGAAAATACAGACTTTGTAAAATCAAGGTAAATATACCCTTTGAAGTATTTTTTAAGGTGCCATAAAGTACCAATGTATATTTCTTTACCAGTATACCACCAATGGTGTCCAAAATTAAGGGAACATCATTCAACACGGCATGGTATCTATTGGTCTCACATTGTCAGAGTCTTAGACTCTGTGCATACAATCAATATCCAGTGTCCAAATTGGCAAAACCAGAAGATCTTGAATGATATTGCTTTATTAGTTGCCACGAATTACCTAAAAATTGTCTGTAAATCATACATT
>NW_026873483.1:0-14411 GCF_032173495.1 Musca vetustissima
TAACTGAGGTTCGATTTTCAAACGAAGTGACTGCAATTTGCGCTTCGTGATGGTAAAGATGGAAATAATATTTGCCGGAAATTTTCATTATAGGTCCATGGTTTAACCTAGGCCAAATATAGAGGTACCACTCCATTTTCGGAATTTTTATGGTCATCGAAATGTAGTTTGGGATTACGGTTTTTTGGCGGACAAGACAACTTTGTCGAAGAAAATTGGCAATATAGAAGTTGTATGTTTTAACATTGCTTTCATATAGGACCCTTACAATTTCCGAAAATTTTAATGTTTTATCAGCATTTTGAACCGTGGTGGCAGTAGTTTGGCATTACGGATACTTGGGGATTTACAAAACATCTTTGCGACAATTTTTCCGCCGCTCTAATTTGGGAATTAAATTGTCCTTAATGTATTTTCAACTCAAGTGGTTTTAATTCGGCATTACGGCTGGAAAAACAATTCTTGGCAATTTTTCAATATTGGTCCATATTTCCCATATAAAATTCCGCTACATTTTTAATGTTTTATGGTTCAAACGCATTTTTCCGCCTAAGTGGTTGACATTTGGCACTTTCGAGGATTTTTCGAGGATAGTTTATATCTAAACAGAAAATATTAATGCAAGGGAACTGCCCTAATCCCATATATCGATACCCTCCTTTATTTTTGAATTTTGTGCAAGATTTTCAGCAATGGGCTTAAATTTAATATTTTGGGTTCTCATTGCGCGTCAAATGTTTCTAAAAAAATTGTCAATATATGGCCACGTGATAAAGGCCCCATTTAATGATGATTTTTCTAACAGAAGTGTATGTAATTTAAAATATATTTTTCAAAGAGGTTAAACAAAGTAGAGCAGACAATTTCTACGTAGTCAATGTTTTGTAATATCCTACATATAACATTCCTGACCGATTTTTTAGCATTGGAGTAAACAAAATTTCTTCGTGATTTTAACTATCTCTGGTCACCTCCACAACACACACATTTATTTACATTTGTACATCGCAGCATTTTTCTTTTTATAAAAATACCTGTCATTTATCATATTAAAATTGGACTTTGGCTTGTTGCATCATGTGGCAAAATTTAATACTTCCCAAAAATTAACCCACTGAGAGTAAAAACTAGTCTTCATTAAAACCTCCCGGAAACAAGCAGGAAGATGAGTCTGACAACAACTGCAGCATCCAAAACAAACAACCGACATTTATCGGAAGTACTTTTAAGCCAATATTAGCAGATGTGTGTGAAAGAAAAATAGTCACAACAAAATTTCGAAAAACCCAAACAAACATTTTGTTGTTGTTGTCAACGTTGTTATTGTATTTGCATTCAACAAAAAAATTCGCGAGTGTAGCTAACGATTGCAATTTCCTCAATAAATCTAAAAGGTGAAGACATCGGAAAATTGTTGTGGTGCTGATGTTTTTGCTATTTATTTCGAAAGATAACTTTGTTTGCAAAACAAGTTTTGTTTGTGTTGTGCAGAAAAGCTCATCTTCAATCCTAGCTTGCATTTATTTACAGTTATTTAAGATTCTGCTGCCAACGCTAAATGTCTTGCTGCCGGCGGCTGACAGACAACAAGGTAATCCGCATTGGTTGAATAAACGGGTTTCGTTAGTGACGTAACTTATTGCCGCATGAATGATGGCACATGGCTTAAATGCTGGACCAGGTTTGGTGTGTGGGTCTGTTTGTGTTCCATGATCAACTAATTTTTGTGTGTCGCCACTATGAATGGAATTCCTGAAATATTATTTTTTTCTGTTGCATTTCTGAGATTTTTACTCCCCCAGTGGCCATATTAATTGAAATGGCACTAGATCGGGTTTATGGAGCTAAATGTTAAATGTGTGTATGAGATTGTGAGCACATATCATTCATTCATTTGCTGCAAGACCGGCATAAATCAAAAATCGTGATTTCTGAGTTAATGATGAAGAATTATTCGCTATATCAGACATCATGTTGTGTAAAATATTCGGATGAATATCTCTTACACACTCTGATTGATAAGCTGTAGAAGTTCCTCTTTTCCTTGAAAGGTGTGTGTCAATTGAAAACTTTAAACTTTTTGCTGCAAATGAGCGATATGTGCATTTTATTTGTTACTTTTTATGACCTAAAAATATGTTGTGAGTTTTGTTTTTTATACCACACTGTGGTACAGGGTATTATGTCTTTGTGTATATGTTTGTAACAGGCAAAAGGAAACGAGATAGACACATGGTTCCTTTTGATAATATGCACAGAATCACGATTTACGCATGTCCGTCTGTCCATGTTAAGTTGTAAACAAAGTACAGGTCACATTTATGATCCGAATTGGATAAAATTTGGCATATGTCACTGATTTGGCCCAAGGAGGAACCTTATTGAAATTGAGAAAAATCGGCTCAGATTCAAATTTGGCACAGCGTACTGAATTAGGTCTAGAATGACGTGTGTTAAGTTTCGTGAAAATCGGTTCAGATTTAGATATAGCTCCCATATATATCTTCGTCCGATTTAAGGTAAATTGTGTGCCAAAGTCCCTATATATCTTTCGATTTGCACGAAATTTGGCATAGCGTACTGAATTAAGTGTAGAATGATGTGTGCAAAGTTTCGTTAAAATAGGTTCAGATTTTGATATAGCTCTCATATATAGTTTCCCCCGATTTTAGGTAAATAGTCCACTAAAGTCCCTATATATCTTTCGATTTGCACGAAATTTGGCACACCGTAATGAATAAGGTCTAGAATGATGTATGTTAAGTTTCGTGAAAATCAGTTAAGATTTAGATATAGCTTCCATATATATTATCGTCCGATTTAGGGTAAATGGTGTACCAAAGTCCCTATATATATTTCGATTTACACGAAATTTGACATAGCGTACTGAATTAAGTATAGAATGGTGTGTGCAAAGTTTCGTGAAAATCAGATTTAGATACAGCTCCCATATATATTTTCGTCCGATTTAATGTAAATGATGTACCAAAGTCCCTATATATCTTTTGATTTGTACGAAATTTGGCATAGCGTAATAAATTAGGTCTAGACTGATGTGTGTTAAGTTTCCTGAAAATCGGTCCAGATTTAGATATAGCTCCCATATATATTTTCGTCCGATTTAATGTAAATGGTGTACCAAATTCCCTATATATCTTTCGACGTGCAGGAAATTTGGCATAGCGTAATGAATTAGGTCTATACCGATGTGTGTCAAGTTTCCTGAAAATCGGTCCCGCTTTAATGTAAATGGTGAGTCAAAGTCCCTATATATATTTCGTTTTGCACGAAATTTGGCATAGCGTAATGATTTAGATTTAGATATAGCTCTCATATATATTTTCCTCCGATTTAATGTAAATGGTGCATCAAAGTCAATATATATCTTTCGATTTGCAAAAGTCGTCTATGAAACCCTATCTTGTCCTGGGGTTGCCTTAGCACCCTCAGTCCCGAAATCTAGTACTCGTGACAGATACGTCGACTTCAGCGGCAATTGGAACTCAAACCTCATCGGATGAGCACCACAGAGGCAATTTGCTTCGAGATGGTAACCTCAGTGTGGACCCAACAACCCTTATGAAACTAGATACAACATTGAGGTTGGCAAGAAAGCTGAACGTAGGGGTTCAGATGAGGTAATGGAGGATTATTAACACATTCTTTAATTTCAGCCACCACGACATGACCACATCGAGAATTGATAAGTGTATCTTGAGACTTCTCATAGTCTGCGCTGACTTTATACCCAAAATGTTTGAACCAATATTAGAAAAATACCCAGCTGCTCTTTATTCTCTGAAAACTCGCAATGTCACATCGTTTTGGAAATGAGAAGAACGCTTATATGAGGGCTATGTCAAAACATGAATCTATATTGAATGCGACATAAAGTTTGAAGTCAAATTTCGTGACCTAGGACAATCAAAATACTTTAGATGGGGTGTGATCTTAAAATAGAGGCTATGTAAAAAGAAGAGCGAATAAATTTTTTAGCTACCAAGAACCCGGAAAACCACATTACAACCACTTCGATTGGACAATGTGTCATGGACCATAAAAATACTTAAAATTGTAGCTATGATGGTTCTATATTTAAAATTTTCTGCAAAAATGTTCCTCGCTATACGAGAACCCGAAAATCCAGCTTACAACCGCTTCAAAGTATAGAAAATGATGAAATTTATTTTGTAAGAGCAAGCATTTCTATAAAAACCTGTAAGGAAATCAGAGAAGTCCGACGGAGCTGATGTATGATATCCTTCAAAACTTTGAGTATAATCAAGAGAGCATTTTGAAGGACCATTACCATGAAATCGGACGAAATTAAATATGTGATCTATATAGATATATGAAACTATTTTAATTAATCTATAAACATGTCATTCTGCAATCTATGCAAAATAGTTGGGTCTTGGTTGAACAATTTACATAAAATCGGACTATAATGTATGCCTCAATCAGACAAACTTTGTGACTTGGGTGTACTATATATATATATATATATATATTCCTAACATCCTTTAAGGGAACCCTCCCCATTCTCTATTTTAAATTTTCAAGATTTTCAATGGGCTGGTAAATCAATACCAATGATTGTTAAGGTTTGAACCTTGCACATATATATTTTAAGATTTAAAACGGAAGAAAAATAATTTGCAAACATTTTTTGTTATAGTTTTGTTGTTGTTTTTTTGTGATTAAAGAAAAGTCCTTATTTTGATGGCGGGCATGATAACTCCTCACTGGAACATCGGAATCCGAAAATTCCAACGGTGTTAGAAAGAGTACATGACTGGCTCTCGTATGAACTCTAGGCTCACTCTAGGCTCACTCTAGGCTCAATTCAGTACGTTATGCCAAATTTCGTGCAAATCGAAGGATATATAGGGACTTTGGTGCACCATTTACATGAAATCGGACGAAACTATATATGGGAGCTATATCTAAATCTGGACCGATTTTCACGAAACTTGGCAGACATCATTCTAGACTTAAATGATTAGGCTGTACCAAATTTCGTGCAAATCGAAAGATATATAGGGATCGTTTACATTAAATCGGGCAAATATATATATGGGAGCTATATCTAAATCTTAACCGATTTTTCCCAATTTCAATAGGGTTCGTCCTTTGGCCGAATAAGTGACCTATGCCAAATTTCATCTAATTCGGATCATAAATGCGACCTGTACTTTGTTTACAATTTAACATGGACAGACAGACGGACGGGCATGCATAAATCGACTTAGAAAGTGATTGTATGCATATTCTCAAAAGGAACCATGTGTCTATCTCGTTTCAAACATATGCACAAAGACATAATACCCTGTACCACAGTGTGGTAAAGGGTATAAAAACCGCAATGTGCCAATAGGACAAACTTTGGGTCTTTAGTACACAATTTACATAAAAACGGAAGAAAATATATATCGGAGATATATCTAAGTTTGAACCAATTTTTACGACATTTAACACACGTCATTCTATACTTAATTCAGTACGGTACACCATATTTCGTGCAAATCGAAAGAATTATAGGGGCTATGGTACTCCATTAACATAAAATCGGATAATATATATATATGGCAGCTATATCTAAATCTGAACCGATTTTCACGAAACTTAAGACACATCATTCTAGACTTAATTCAGTACGCTATGCCAAATTTCGTGCAAATCAAAAGAAATATAGAGACTTTTACATTAAATCGAACGAAAAAATATATGAGAGCTATATCTAAATCTAAAACGATTTGCACGAAACTTAACATACATCATTCTAGACTTAATTTTAGTGAGCTGTACCAAATTGCATCCAATTCGGATAATAAATGCGACCTGTACTTTGTTTACAATTTAAGATGAACAGACATACGAACGGACATGCATAAATCGACTCAGAAAGTGATTCTATGCATATTCTCTAAAGGAACCATGTGTCTATCTCGTTTCCTTTTGCCTGTTACAAACATATGCACAAAGACACAATACCCTGTATCACAGTGTGATACAGGGTATAAACAGAGATATTATATTCCTCGGAATTATTTTTTATTATTTAATGCATTTAATTTATTAAAAAATATAAAATGTATTAAACATTTGTTTTTATTAATTTTTGATGTGAGCTGTCACTTAAGTTAAGAGATGCCAATAAAACGCACTAACGTATGTCAAAGTTCTAACAAAAAAAACTAAAACACGTTTTTTAATTTTGGTACAATGACGTTGATGCTTGGGTCCAGTTTCGCTTAACAGCTGTCAGCGCGATTGGTTCTTGAGCATGAAAAAGTTAAACCACTTTTAAGTTTTTTCTATTTACCTACGATACGCCAATAAAAAGTGGTTTGGGTGTCGTTTTGTTGTTTTTTTCTGATTTCAACGGCCTTTAATTGGTTTTTGCAGAGAATATTAGCCGTCACAACGTGCGGTTATTGTTGTTGTTTCTGCTGTTTGGCGGCTTGTTTATTGAATGGCTTCGTCGTTGTTGTAGTTTTTTTAATAAATCTAGTTCGTATCTATTTTTTTTTCTCTTCAAATGTTGAAGACTGGTTTTGTTGTTTAATTTTCCTTTCATTTTATGGCTAAAATTCAATATTATACAACAATGGTAGTATCTCTAAGTTGGTCTTAACCGTTTTTTTTTTGTTTTTGTTTTTTTTTTTTTGGAGGACTGTTACTGGAAATAATCTAAGCAAGAAGCAGATAGATAGACTGATAGCTTGGTAGGTAGTAGTAGGCATGACTATGGTCTGGAGGAATGGTTAATAATATTAGAATGTTGAATATCAATCAGATGAATGTGTAACAACATGAGCACACACTCCCCCCGTCGTCCTCCTACTCCTCATCCACCGCCAATTGTTATAATTTGGACTAGAAGCTTTTGACAAGGCATTAAGTTATGCCAAAAGCATTAATTTTTTTTGCGGTCTGACTATTACGTTTGCGGCTAATCTGGCTGATTGGCAGCCTAAGCTGAACTGCAGATAACTTCGACTAGACTATTTCACTTTTACCAATAAACTTATGGATTTTGAAATTGTTGATTGTTTGTTGTGCTGTGTTGTGAAAAAAAAAAAAAATACAAACAAACACCAAAATGCCATAACTATTTTATGGCATAAATGGTCATAAATGTCGTAAAGTCGGAAATATACATGTTAATGTCTTTAGTATGTGCCGAAAGCGAAGGTATGTAGAAGGAATAACCGCTTCTGCAGCGTCGATGCAGCAAGTTGTTCACTTCACTATTTAGCTTGTCGATTGGTCGGTCTTTCGTTGTGTGTCCCACAACATTTCTGATCATCCGCTTTTTATGGTTCCTTGTCAACCGGCTAGTTGCTGTTCAGAATTTTAATAATTTGTCAATTTCCCACCAACCATCGATCGATTGTTTTGATTTGTTTATTCACTTAGGTTATTTTGCAATGTTTTTGTTATTGTGTGTTTGTTGGTATGTTGTTTAGGTGGAGACGAGGACGGTGTCATTACCATCTATTTGTCGTTGTTTTAATTTGATATTCCCGTTTAATAAACATTCTGGTTCTTTTTATTGTTTGTGTACTTGTTGTTGTTGGACTAAATTGTTGTCCGTGACCAAAATCGATTCTAATTCATGGGAATTTATTTTTTTGTATCTTCAAAATATTGAAATATTGTATGAATTAGAATAAGTCTATTTGAAATTCTCGAAGCAATTCTTTCCGAAATCAGAATATTTTAATAACAAATTATGAAGACTATATAAAACAGCGTTAGCAAAAAACCCGTTATTTGATTTCGTTTATATTCTGAAAAGGAATTTAGAAACTTCTAAATACATCGAACATACATGAGAGGAAGAGTAAAAAAGATGTTTAAGTTCGATGGAGACCAATTGTTATACCCTCTATCATGTGGTGTGTATTAAAATGTTTTTTTTTTTAACTAGATCGTATCCATTACATAGGTACTATGTCATTGTACAAGTTCCGATACAGGCGTATGGACTTGTAGGTGATCTAAATCTACAGAGTAGTTTTAGAGCCGAAATTTATTGTTGAACAAGGACGGACAACAATATGAAATTTAGAACCCGTACAAGTCCATACGCCTATATCGGAACATGTACATTCATTGTATATTATATGCTAGTATGTTGTTTATTAATGAAAAAATAATTACAAAATTATAGACACTCAGGATGGAAGTCTTGTCTAGGGCATTAAGAAGGATCATTGTATTGGGGATCAAGGGCCTATATTGAATAATTTTAGAAGTTTATTTATTCAACAGAAAGCCGGAATGCCAAATTACAGCCGCATTGGTGGGATTATGCCAATTAACACTAGAAAGGAGTTACTTTGAAAATCGTATTATTTTTTTTCCAAACATAGATCAGGTTTGAAGGTGGAGAAAATCAGACCACCTCCCCTACAAATGATCAACATTTTGCTGATCAAGATATATGTACCGTATGGGGTCTACGACTAATATTTCGAGGTATAGCATTCTAGGCTATTTTTATACCATCAGCCTCACAATGCAATAATATGGTGATGTATCAAAACAAAAACCTTTGTTTTTGTCTCGATTATCTGTCAGATTTTTCCAAATAATATTTCAAATGGTTGGCAACACTGCACATTGAATTCAAGTAAAAATTACCCACTTTGGCAGTTAATCAAGACATCAGCTGCTAAATGGTATACCTATTCAATGTGCCATGATGGCTAATGTGGGTATATACACTTTGAAATGTGCTTAATCGAAATATTGGTTTTAGACTAGGGATTAGTAAATCGACTTTCGGCTAATCGACTTTTTGTATGGAAAAGTCTAAAAGTCGAAGTCGACTTTTGATTTTTGAGAAAATCGCAAAGTCGACTTTTCAAGACCGACTTTCGATTTTCTTCATAAATACTTGTTTTATTATCACGAAGCTCAAATTACCCAAAAATTACACATTCCTCAACTTTATTTTATGTGTTTACAAAAATTCAAATAAAAAATCAATTTTTTAGATGATTTTGCATTAGTTAGTAAAAGTCGAAAATCGATTTTGATCAGGTTTGACAAAATCGAAAAGTCGACTTTATAGTCAAAGGCAAAAGTCGAAAAATCTAAAAAATCGACTTTTTGGTCAGAGGCAAAGATAGAAAAGTCTAAAAGTCGACTTTTACGCTCAACTACGTATCCCTATTCTAGACCCCATGTTTCTTTGGAGCAAATCCGTTTCAGAAAATTTGGAGTCTATTTAGCCATGCCCGTCCTTCCGTTGTCCGTCTGTCTGTTTGGCTGGCTGGTGGCAACGATAACTCTCGAAGGGAATAATCGATTTCATCCAAACTTTTCACTTCTTAATATTTATTCCAAATTTAGTTTAAGTTCGAAGATGGTGAATATCGGTCCACTCCACTGGTACTTCCCCCACAAAATGGTTAAAATTGTCATAAAAATTAATTTTATAATAATATGAAAACGGACTATCCGATTTTAACGAAACCTTGTACAACCTATTACCTTACCTATTACCAAGCCTAGACCAAGTAGGAAAATGGGACCCATTGGTCAACTCTTTATGGTACCTCCCCTACAGAGGGTCAAATATTTATAAATCCAATATCAGGCTAATTCAATGTCAGATTTGAGCCAAACTTTGCATTACCTTTACCATAACTTATTACCTTTACCAAGCCTAGATCCGAAGTCCGAAGATGGGATCCATTCATTGGTCCACTCTTTCTGGTACCTCCCACACAAAGGGTCAACATTTTCAATATTTATAAATCCAATATCAGGCTAATGAAATGTCCGATTTGAACCAAGCTTTGTACAACCTCTTATCTTTGTTAAGGCTAGATTAGGTCTGAAGATGTGCCCAATTGCTCCACTCCTTCTGGTACCTTTCACACAAATGGTCAACATTTTTAATATTTATAAATCCAATATTAGGCGAAGGAAATGCCCGATTTAAAGCTTAGATCAAGCCCGAATGTGGGACCCTTCTGGTACTTCTTTCAAAAATGGTAAATTTTATATATGTTTTCAACATTAAATCCTAAATATCTTTAATTAAACCTTCATCTTATATAAAACGAATAATAAAACTTGTGTATAACACCGAAGACCTCCTCCTGGTCCTAGGAGCGTTTTCCAACAAAGTGACGGTTTCTTATTCATCCATCTTAGGTGTCTTTTCTACCTTTAAAGGTATTTTCTAGGAGATCAAAAAAGATATTTACCGAAAAGTACGTCCACGTTTTGACATAGCAACGATAGTCCTCTTTTCAGAAGACATTTACAGCTTATTTACAAAAAACCTTATACCCACATATCTTTTGGAAAAATCGAAATACTTATCTAATCAACGATATAAACTGCATGAGAATTTCGATGCATATCAGCTCACTATTTCAACGGATGATGAAAATAGCTACCCCAGCTGACACCGCGAAGAGCACATTTCGAAACATGGTATTTCAAATTGGAAAATCTGCGCACAAGACCGACTCGTCTGGAAATCCTTTTTAAGCTCGCCTATGGAACAAATATTCTGTTACAAGCCAGCTAAGTAAGTAGGTATGCGCCTTCACATCGCTACGAATACACATAACGATGTTACCGCTATTGCTAGTATACAGTAAAATTTAGATTACACCCCAAATATTTTCCATTGGCAAAAAACTAAATTATTATAGTCGATGTCTATACAACAGAATAAAATTATGAGCATAACCTTCACATTCAAACGTTATGGATTTATTGAGAGATAAATATATTTTCTAATAATATCAAAGTTCAAAGAATATAAATTATAATATTAAATTAGTTAATCACATTTAAATCATAATTTTTTAATTTAATAAATTATTTATTATCTTAATATTCATTGCAATATAAATATAATATTTTGACAGCCTCGAAAGTGATTAAGATTATTTTTAATACATTGTAAGGCTAAATAATATTTACAAATATTGTGCTATGGGAATTTTGATAATTATATTTACAAGAAATTAAAAGTGCATTTAGATTTATGAAATCCACTCGATCTCAAGTGTCAATAACATAGAGTATAAGTCAAATATAATCCACAGGATTTGTGTACATGGTTAAGGTAACATGTACGCTGTGTAATTTACATTGTGTTTGTTCCAATAATTTTCCTCGCGGAAATGCTGAATTCCTCATTCCTTAAAATATCAGAAAATTTTAAGGACTACGTTCAAACGTGGGCTTGAAAACAAAAAAACTCGTTTATGTAAAATTTTAGCTTTGCATTCCGATTCCTTCGAAAATTGGACAAAATTCTATATACCAGATAAATCTAATATGAATTTTGTGCGTCATTTACATGAAATCGAATCATCACGTTTTTGCAAAATGTCGTGGAAGTCAGAAATACACAAAAAAAAAAAAAAAAAACAAAAAATACATACTTCAGTAGTGTTGGCGGTTTATTTGGGATACCATTTGTATTTTGTTTTTGCAAAATAGTCAGGCTGAATCCCAGTTTGTTGTTTTTATAAAAAACAACTATTTATTAGTGGGGAATGTATGGCATTGTTTACCGAGGGGTAAGGTAGGGAAGACTATAGTTTCGGATCACGCCACTGATCCTCATCAGTTCCCTTAGTTTTTTGTTGGGATATTCTCCCCAGAAGCTATTGCTTCTATACAAAAAATCTTTCATACCCAAATGTCTCTTGTAACCAGTGTTGCCAAAACTTGATTGAGAAAAAATGCTAGATTTAGTTGAAAAAGATGCCAAAAAGTGCTAAAAATTTTAGAAAAGTGGCAGAAAAAAGTGCTAAAAATTAATATAAGAAAATTTGATTATAGTTTGTAATGAGATCTATATTTCTTTAAATTTCAATTAATAGCTACTTGTGAGCGTATCATAAGTGTTTGTGTTTCAACAGTTTGTAACGAAATATTGGTCCTGGACTCCCATATTGATATACGGATCGTTATTTCATTCGGGCAGATTTAGAGTAGTCTGCGTACCATGGAACAAATTTACAGAAAACGATTTATAGCAAAATTGATACATGCTATTCGGTATGCCGCACTGTTAAACATTTAATTTCAATCAGACACCCGTTCAGAATACAATATGGAAGCTATAGTTGGATCTGCACTAATTTTAACAAAACCCAACAACGTAATTCAAGTCTCAATTTGATATGTTGTAAAAATTTCGTATTAATCGGATAAACATTAGGAGTTTGGTTCCCCATTTATGTAAAATCGGACGAACATATACGAATATGAGGGAGCTATATCGAAATTTGAACCGACTTTTCCGAAATTTACCACATGTCATTCTAGACACAATTCAGTATGCTATGCCAAATTTCGTGCAAATCCAAGAATATGTGGCGAGTTTGGTGCTCTGTGTACATAAAATCGGACGAAAATATGTATGGGAGCTATATCTAAATCTGGACCTATTTTCACTGGTGCACGATTTATCTTAAATCGGATTAAAATATATATAGGAGCTATATCTAAAATGGAACCGATTTTTTTCCAATTGGGTTCGTCCTTGGGCCAAATAAATGAGCCAAATTTCATCCAATTGGAATCATGAATGCGACCTGTACTTTGTTTACAATTTAACATGGACAGACAGACGGACGGACATGCATAAATCGACTTAGAAAGTAATTCTATGCATATTCTCAAAAGGAACCATGTGTACATCTCGTTTCCTTTTGCCTGTTACAAACATATGCACAAAGACATAATACCCTGTATCACAGTGTGGTGAAGGGTATAAAAATGCGGCCTGTTCCAGTCCAATATAGCTCGGGTTGGCCCTAGTCCTTAGTTGGTGTAAATCTCCTATAGTTGTCTTGGAACAACCTACCAAAAAAATTCTGAAAAATCATTTCATAAAACATATACATTCTAGGAATTTACATTTCTTATTTTCAGATTTGAATTATTTGCGGAACCTATTAATTGGCGGGTAGCTTACAAGATACACAAATTGAATTCCAAATCAAATTGGGAATGTATTCAAATTGATATGCAATTATTTCGCAAAAAGATATGTACACTCCCCATTTAAAGCGCGCAAGCAGAACACAATCTAATTTTGTAATATGAATAACAAAAACAAAAGAAACACACCAAGAAAATTGTAAATGGTTCAAGCACTTCATCTGTTTCTAACCATGTGAACGTGTGTGTGCCGTTGTTTGAGTTCCACTGCAAAGGCCGTCCATTTCGGGGTTCGGACTAAGTAATAACAATAATTGAAAGTAGGTAACTTAACACAATTGAAATTGATTTAATAATTGACGGTGGTCTGAATAACTGCTGGTCGATCGGTGGTCGGTAACAAAGAAAAAACCACCAGCCATGAGCAATACACTCAAGGCAGGCAAGCAGTCCGGCAGGCCAACACCAACCACTATTGTGTCTGGCTATCAACTCTACTCCAGTTATTGGCTAAAATTAAGTCATAACTATGATATTCTGTAACTGCTGTTGCTGCCGGCAGCGGGGCAGTGGTTGCGGTCTCTGTTTTTTTTTTTTTGTTATTTGAAAGTAAGCCACGAAGTGCCAAATTGTCTCGGGGCAATTGGCCATAACATTATTGACTCCGTTTTAAAAAAAAAACATGTTATCGTTCCGAATTCATTGATTGCTGGCGTATCAACTTACCATATGTGACCAATAGGGTCAATCCTAGGATAATTCCAAATGGTTTCATTTTCAGGCGTTTGTTTCTTTCGGGAACTACTTTTCGAAATTTGTTAAATAATATCCGATGCGATCGGTGGTTAAGTGTCTTTTCAAGTTAATTAAAAATTCAACACAACTATTTGCATGCCAATTTTACCAACAACTAAGAAGGACCGTTGGTTCGTTTCGTTTACTTTGTTTTTGCAAAAATTGAGTTGAAGGTGTTTTGTTTTTGTTAATTTTGTTTCTTTTGGGCGGTTTTAACTTCCGTGCGAATAAGTCGGAGGCGACGTTTTAACGGTTACACGTTCCAAACTTAACTAAACCAAATTGGTAGACTAAAGTTTGCAAAGCTTGTGCGGACCCACCAGCTATGCCTTTCGATGTCTGTCTGCCTGTTTGTCTGTCCACGCCAATCGTTTCGTTCATAAATCTCACAATATAAGCATTTCAATTGTTGCTGTTGTTGTTTTTCTTTTAATCAAAACGACGTCAACGAAAAAAAACAAGTAGATTTTATTTAAATTTTTTCAAAACTTTGCACAAGCCTCAGTTTGTTAGGAAAACATTTATTTTTTCGGTGTTTGGAATCCACAAAAAGCCCGAATGGTAAAAGCTTTGCTACCAGTCGGTTTGATTGAAAGTAAAAACAATGTTTTGGTTTGATATCCAACTTCTGGGTTGGTTGCATTGCCAATGAAAGGGAAACCGCTGCATGGGGTGGTTCG
>NW_026873484.1:0-14351 GCF_032173495.1 Musca vetustissima
GTGTTATCAATAAAAGTTCTTATAGAAAATATTGTTATCGATAATAATTTAAACAGGAAATCGTGTTATCGATATGATTTTTTTTAGAAAATACTGATATCGATAATAATTTCCATAGAAAAGTTTGTTATCGATAATAAGTTTTGCAGAAAATGTTGTTATCGATAAAAATTTTCACATAAATTGTTGTCGATCATATTTTCTATAGAACACCTTGTTATCGATAATAATTTCAATAAAAAATCTTCTTAGTGATAATAATTGCAATATAAAATCGTGTTATCGCTATGAATTTCTTTAGCAAATATTGATATCGATATTAGTTTCTATAGACAATTTTGTTATAGATAATAATTTTTACAATAAAATTTGTTATAGATGACATTTTTAATAGAACATCTAGTTATCGATAAACGTTTCTCTGTTAACTCTTATTATCCATAATATCTTCGATAGAAAATCATGTTATCGATAATATTTTGTATAGAAAATCCAGTTATCGATCAATTTTTTATTGAAAATCTTGTTAACGATAATAATTGCAATTGAAAATTTTGTTATCGATAACAATTTCAATAGAAAAACTTGTTATCGATAATTTTTTCCTATAGAACACTTTGGTATCGACAAAAAACTGTTATCGATTGAAATTTCTTCTATGCTGACGTGTGAAATTTTGATTTCCCCTCTCGAAAATTATCATGTTATCGATAATATTTTGTATAGAAAATCTATACAAATTTCAATAGTAAATAGTGTTATCGACAAAATTTGCGATAGAAAAAGTTTAATCGCTAATAATATCTATAAAAAATCTTGTTATCGATAAGCATTTGCATACAAAATCATGTTATCGATAACAATTTCTATAGAAAAATGTGTTATCGATAAAAGTTCTTATAGAAAATATTGTTATCGATAATAATTTAAACAGGAAATCGTGTTATCGATATGAGTTTCTTTAGAAAAATATTGACATCAATTATAATTTCTATAGAAAAGTTTGTTATCCGTAATAAGTTTTGCAGAAAATTTTGTTATCGATAATAATTTTCACATAAATTGTTGTCGATCATATTTTCTGTAGAACACCTTGTTATCGATAATAATTTCAATAAAAAATCTTCCTAGTGATAATAATTGCAATATAAAATCGTGTTATCGCTATGAATTTCTTTAGCAAATATTGATATCGATATTAGTTTCTATAGAAAATTTTGTTATCGATAATAATTTAAACAGGAAATCGTGTTATCGATATGAGTTTCTTTAGAAAAATATTGACATCAATTATAATTTCTATAGAAAAGTTTGTTATCCGTAATAAGTTTTGCAGAAAATTTTGTTATCGATAATAATTTTTACATAAATTGTTGTCGATCATAGTTTCTTTAGAACACCTTGTTATCGATAATAATTTCAATAAAAAATCTTTTTAGCGATAATAATTGCAATATAAAATCGTGTTATCGTTTCTGTAGACAATTTTGTTATAGATAATAATTTTTGCAAAAAAAATGTTATCGATGACAATTTCAATATAACATCTAGTTATCGATAAAAGTTTCTCTGTAAACTTATATTATTATTAATATTTTCGATAGGAAATCGTGTTATCGATAATATTTTCTATAGAAAATCATGTTATCGATAATAATTTCGATAGAAAATCATGTTATCGATAATATTTTCGATAGAAAATCTAGTTATCGATAATTTTTTTTTACGAAAATCATGTTATCGATAATAATTTCAATAGAAAAGTTTGTTATCGATAACAATTTCAATAGAAAAACTTGTTATCGATAATTTTTTTCTGTTATCGATTGAAATTTCTTCTATGCTGACGTATGAATTTTCTTTCCCCCTCTCTCCTAACCCAATACAGATCAAGTGTGAAAACATTTGGTGTGTGAGAAATCATAAAATACAAACTGCCACTGAAATTGCCACTTCATTGTGTCCCGCAAAAGGTCATTAAAATCAATTCATATAACATTTACTAATCGAAATGACTTATCTTGACCACATAAAATACAGACATTTATGGCCACTCAAGCGTAACCAAATAACATCGACATGGACTGCTTCTTAAGTTTCCAAAATAGAGAATTGATTTTAGGGTGGCAAGAAAAAAGAATATTGTATCCATAAATTTCGTGGGTATAACTCAATAATATTGGCAGTGGCTGCTGTCTTTGGGAGGAGGGGGCTGGTGTATTTGCCCGGCATATATTAACAATAAATATTTATAAGCAAAAGAAACTCCCACTACAAAAAATATGGCAAACATTGCAAAAATTATCTACTTCTTGGCCACCGGATATTATTTGCAGCAGTCACTGCTGCTTGTGCTGCACAGACAAAAAGAAGATATAAAACTCGGAGCATTTATTATTCATACGCTCTGTGGGCGGGTTGGTGTCTGTGTGTAATTTGGTGGAAAAGAAAGAGCAGTGAATAGAAACGGAAGGAAGACACACTAAAAGTTATGCGGGGTTGATTCAAAATAAACAAAGGCGGGACGTATTTCTATTTTGTTTCTTTTGTGTTGTGGCGGCTTTGTTTTGTGGTTAATGTTGCAAATATATGCATATAAATCGAGGATAACATATTTAGGACAATATGTGAACTGAACTTGATGATGGGGAGGGTAATAATAAAAACCACATATTTAAAGATTTTAATATAGAGAGAATAAACACCGTTTTTACTTAATTTGAAAACAATATTTTCGATAACAATAAGTTACTATGCAAATTTCCGGCCAAAAGGAAGATTTTGTACAGCAAATTTGATCGATAACAACATTTTCTATAGAAATTGTTTTCGATAACTCGATTTTCATAATAAATTATTATCGATAAAATGACTTTATGTAACAAATTTTATCGATAACATCATTTTTAAAAACAAGTGTTATCGATAACTGGATTTTCATAATAAATTATTATCGATAAAAAATTTTTTTGATGAAAATTTTTATCGATAACAGTATATTCAATACAAGTTTTTATTTTTTATAAAAAAAAAAATTACCGATAACGAGATTTTCTATAGTAATTATTTTCGATAACATGGATTTATCCAGAAAATATTATCGATAACAAGATTCTTTATCGAAATTATTATCGATAACAAATGTTCTAAAGAAATTATTATCGATATCAAATTTGCTATAGAAATTATTATCGATAACAAATTTTCTTTAATTTTTTTATCGATAACAATAATTTTCAATAAATATTTCTAACGATAAAAACATTTTCTATACAAATTAATATCGATAACAAGATTTTCTATAAATAATGTAATCGATAACAAGATTTTATATAGTAATTATTATCGATAACAAGATTTGCTATAGAAATTATTATCGATAATAGATTATCTATAGAAATTATTATCGATAACAAGATTTTCTACAGAAATTATTATCGATAACAAGAGTTTCTACAGAAATTATTTCCGATAATACGATTTTTTCTATAGAAAATATTATCGATTACAAGTTTTTATATCGAAAACATTATCGATAATAAGATTTTCTGTAGAATTTTTTTCTATATAAATTATTATCGATAACAAGACTTTCTATTGAAATTATTGTCGATAACAATATTTTGTATGGTAGTTTTTATCGATAATAAGATTTTCTATAGAAATTATGGTCGATAACTAGATTTTCTACAAATATTTCTACCGATAACAAGATTTTCTGTTAAAACTATTATCGATAACAAGATTTTTAATAGGCATTATTTTCGATAAAAAGTTTTTTTTTAGAAATTATTATTGATAGCATTATTTCCTATAGGAATCACTATAGCAAGATAACAATATTTTCTATAAAAATAGTTATCGATAACAAAATTTTCTATAAAAATGTTTACCAATAACAATACGATAATACGATTTTCTATAGAAATTATTATCGATAACAAGATTTACTATTAAATTTTTTATCGATAACATGATTATGTATAAAAATTATTATTGATATCTATAGAAATTAATATCGATAACACGATTTCCTATAGAAAATACCATCGATAACAAGATTTTCTATTAAAATAGTTATCGAGAACAAAATTTTCTATACAAATTAATATCGATAGCAAGATTTTCTATAGAAATTATTATCGATAACAAGAGTTTCTATAGAAAATATTTCCGATAATTCGATTTTTTATAGAAAATATTATCGATTACAAGTTTTTTTATCGAAAACATTATCGATAACAAGATTTTCTGTATAAATATTTTCCGATAACAAGATTTACTGTAGAAATTTTTTCCGATTGATAACAAGATTTTCTATAGAAAACAATATCGATAACAAGATTTCCTATAGAAAACATTACCGATAACAAGATTTTCTACAGAAAATATTATCGATTAAAAGATTTAGACCAGATTTTCTATATAAAATATTATCGATAACAAGATTTTCTACAAAAATTATTATCGATAATACAATTTTTTATAGAATATTTCATAGAATTTTCTATAGAAAATATTATCGATAACTAGGTGTTCTACCGAAAACATTATCTATAACATGATTTTCTATCGAAAATATTATCGATAACTAGATGTTGTTTTAAATTTATTATCAATAACAAGATTTTCTATAAAAATTATTATCGATAATACGATTTTTTATAGAATATTTTATAGAATTTTCTATAGAAAATATTATCGATAACAAGGTGTTCTACCAAAAAATGATCGATAACATGATTTTCTATCGAAAATATTATTGATAATAAAATTTTCTAAAGAAAATCTTATTGATAAAAAGATTTTCTACCGAAAATATTATCGATATTCCATAAAAAATATTATCGATTACAAGATTTTTCACAGAAAATATTTTCGATAACTAGATTTTCTGTCGACATTTTAATTGATAATACGATTTTCCACAAAAAATATTATCGATAACATGATTTGTAAAGAAATAATTTTCGATGACGATATTTTCTATTGAAGTACTTCTGATCGATAACAGCCTTCTCCATAGAAATTATTATCCATTAAAAGATTTTCTATAGAAATTATAATCGCTAACAATTTGTATAGAAATTCTTATTAATAATTTTTTCTCTATATTTTGAGATCATATCGATTAGTTATCGATTTCATTAAAATTAATATCGAATATGAAATTAAATATATTTATTAATTATTAAAAAACACTCACCCAATATTGCACGCAAATGTCCTTCGAGAGTCTGCAGGATCGTCTGTTTAATTTCGCTAACGCTCTTGCCCAGGAACTGTTCACTGGCGGTGCCCAGAAGTTCGTCAGCCTGATGATGAAAATAATAGACATTCATCATCTGCATGAACAAATCCGTTCATTCATTGTTCAGGGGGATTTTTGTTTTTGTATTTTTTTGGAGAATATAAAAGGAATTTTTATGGTTTTATTAATATGTGTTGTTGTTGTTGTGGGGTTTTTGTTGTCGTTGTCAGCAGCGTCAGCGAAATATATATTTTTATTTATTTATATATATAAATGTATATATGTACATTATGACAACAATTATTTGTTTATTTATATATATGTTTATATATCCATGTATATTTATATTTATTATGAAATACAGAGAGCGTTCGTTGGCAGCATTTATTTAATTCAGGATGAAACGGCAGAGAGAGAGGAGTAGTTACAGCAGAGAGCAGCACAACAGCCAAAAAGCGCAACACAAAAGATAACGGTACAACATCACACCCACACAGACATCAAGGTATCCATCAAACAAACAATGACGTTTGCATTTGTATCGGTTTTTTGTTTTTTGGGTTATGTTTTCAATTCAAACGGATACGGAAATGCATGGTTGTCAATAGAGTATAAGAAGAGGGGCGGGAAAGGAAAAGAAAAAGAAAACGAAAAAAACAACAACTTTAGTTTTTTTATTTAAAAATATTTTATTATACAAAAATTTATTATATTTTATAAAGGGTGATTTTTTTTAAATAACTTTTTTAGAATGATATTATCGAGATTAAGAAAATAGTTATCGATTAGAATTTTTTATAGACAAAAATTTCTAAACTATACTTTTTCGGTAAAAATTCTTCAGAAAATCATATTATCGATAAGAATTTAAATAAAAAATTTTGTTATCGATAAATTTGTTATTGTAGAAAATATCAATAATAATTGTTATCGAAACAGGAAATTATGTTATTGGTAAAAATAGATAACCGTTTTTTTTAGAAAATCTGGTTATCGATAGAAATTACTATAGAAAATCGTAATATCAACAATCTTTCTATAAAAAATCTTGTTATCGATAATATTTTCTGTGGAAAATCATGTTATCGATATGTTTATTTTATAGGAAATATTGTTATCGATTAAAATGACTATAAAAATGGATACGAAAATTATATTATTGAAAATACTTTCTGTACCAAAATGTTGTTATCGATAAAAATTTTTATAGAAAATCTGATAATCGATAAAAGTTAGAATAAATAAATTCTTATCAATAGAAAAATCGTATTACCGAAAATAATTTCTTTAGAAAATGTTGTTTTCGTTAAAAATTATTATAGACAATTTTGTTATCGATAAAAATTACAATAGAAACATCTTGTTATCGATAAATATTACTATCGAAAATGTAGTTTTGTAGATAGATAAATCGTATTATCAAAAATAACTTCTATAGAAATTGCAAGATTAGATTACAAATAACTACAATAGGAAATTTTGTTATCGATAGAAAAATTTTATTATCAAAAATAATATCTATAGAAAAATATTACAGAAATTAATTTTTATAGACAATCTTTATCGATAAGAATTTTTTTAGAAGTTTTTGTTATCGATAAAATTTACTATAGAAAATTTTCTAATCGATAAATATTATTATAGAAAATTTAGTTTATCGATAGAAAAATTGTATTATCGAAAAAAGTCTATAAAAATCTAGTTATCGATCAAAATTTTTATATAAAATCCGGTTATCGATAAAAATCTTCATAGAAAATCCAGTTATCGATAAGAAATTGTATAGAAGTTTTTGTTATCGATAAATATTACGACCGAACAATTAATTTTATCGATAGAAAAATTATATTATCGAAAAAAAAAATTTCAATAGAAAATCGTGTTATCGATAAAAAGTTTTATAGATTATCGATAAGAATTATTGCAGAAATTGTTGTTATAGATAATGTTTCTTTTTAGAAAATGTTGTTATCGATAGAAACATTTTATTATCGAAAATAAATTCTTGTTATCGATAAAATGTTTTATAGAAAAATTCGGTTATCGATAAAAATTACTACTAACATTTTTGTTATCGCTATATATAAAATATTCCTTTCGATAGAGATATTTAATTTTCTTTAAAAATATTACCTAAAATCAAGTCATTAATAAGAATTTTCATAAAAAATTGTTATCGATAGTAACTTTTGTCAAAAATCTTATAATCGATTAGCTTTTCAACAAAAAAATTTTGTTATCGAAGACAATTTCTATTTAAAATATTGTAATCGATAAGAATTTCAACAGAAAATTATCTTATCGATACGAATTTATGAGGCAATTTTTGTTATCGATATTAAAATTCGAACAAAATTGTTATCGATAATCTTGTTATCGATTAGATTTTCAATAGAAAATGTTGTTATCGTTCAGAATTTCTGTGGAAAATCTAGTTATCGATAAAATTATCGAAAATTTTGTTATCGATATGAATTTATAGGGAAATTTTTGTTATCCATAACTAAATCAATATAGTTTGTTATCGATGGTATTTTTTTTATCAAAAACCTTGTTATCGAGGGGAAGTTTTTTTATCGATCTTTAGAAAATATTGTTAACGATAAAAATTTCTGCAGCAAATACTGTTATCGGTATGAATATGTAGTGAAATTTTTGTTATCGATATTAAAATTCAATAAAAATCTTTTTATCATCTATGTTTAAAAATTATCGATACGAATTCCTGTAAAAAATGTTGTTATCGATAGTAATTTTTATCATTCATCTTGTTATCGATTAGAATTACAGCGAAAAATTTCATTATCGATCAAAATTTTTATGGAAAATCTAGTTATCGATAAGATATTATGTAGAAAATGATGTTATCGGTATGAATTTATAGGGAAATTTTTGTTATCGATAATAAAACCAATATATTTTGTTATCGTCTCAATTTGAAAGATTTTTTTGAGATTTTTTTGTATAAAATCGGAAAAAGTTACTTTGAAAAATCAACCCTTTTTAATAAAAAACGATATTTTAATACAATACATTATTTAATAAAAACGAATATTTTTACAAATCAATACAAGTTCTGAGTATTTTTTGAACATGTAGCACAGTGGTTTATATGATTATCTGTAAAAATATTCCTTTTTAATATACAGTCGAATAATATTTTTATTCGACTGTATATATACTTATATTACTATTAATATATATATAAATTTAAATATATGAGATGTGAAAAAAATTAAAAAAAAAATAATATTTTTTTTTGTTACTTAGACATGGAGAAAATGTACAACATTTAATGGCAACATATTTAGAAGTTAGGTGAAAACAATTGATTAATTTTTTAAAATAATAATAGAGTGAGAAAAAGTGGTGAAAAAAATTTCTTAAAAAAAATATTAAAATATATTCAACATACCTTTTATTTAGAAAAAACATATTCAAAAATCATATCATCAAATGGGGAACTCAAAACTACGGCAGTAAATACTCCAACAAAATAATGGAAAACAAATTACAGGATGATTATAAAAAAATAAAAAAAAAAAAATTATAGAAGAAAAAATAAATAAAAAAATTAGAATTTATAAAAAAATTAAAGTAAGGGTAGATGATGGAAATTCGAAAAATATATTTCTTTTACTTAAAAAAATTTATTTAATTTTATTTAATTTTGAAACTTCACTCATTACTTCATATGAGTATGCAAATTTTAAAACATTTTTCAAATCATGGAACTTGACTCTTGTGTCTTCCAAAATCTACTCTTCTTCCATTCAGTATGAATTCTTTGCGAGAGAATCAAAAAAATTTAACTTAAACATATCACAAACTGCAAATCATACCTCATCATCCATTTTTCCATATTTGCTAGACTGCAATCGAAAAAAGAGAATAGAAAAAAGAAATGAAGAAAAAAATATACAACAAATAATAAATAAAGGAGTTTTGTGTTTTTCTTCATTCCAGAAAAGAAATGGGAAAATAATTTACAATAGGCATGATCAAACAAAAATAAACGAACTACTATTTCTCTAATAAAAAGAAAACCAGTAAGGAAAGTAGTAAAGTCGGACGGGGCCGACTATATGATACCCTTCACCACTATGGATATATTAAACAGGACTATTAACATGAAATTGGATGAAATAAAATATGTGATATTTATCCAAATTTGAATCTACCTATATATCCCTAAGTTATATAAATCGACTTCAATCAAATATAAATAGGTTATCTGTTGGGCTATGTCTGTACTTCTAGAAAACGCAACTACGTAATTCTATGCTCAATTTTGTACGTTGTGCAAAATTTGATGTCAACCTGACTAGCATGAAGAGTTTGATGTCCAATTTACTTAAAATCGGGCGAAAATATATATGGAAGCTCTATCCAAATATATCGAAGGATATATAGGGACTTTGGTGCACCATTTACATGAAATCGGACGAAACTATATCTGAATCTGGGCCGATTTTCTCGAAACTGGGCACACATCATTCTAAGCTCAATTCAGTACGTTATGCCAAATTTCCTGCAAATCGAAAGATATATAGGGACTTTGGTGCGCCATTTACCAAAAATCGGCCGAAACTATATATGGGAGCTATATCTAAATCTGAACCGATTTTCACGAAACTTGGCACACATCTTTCGTGGCTCAATTCAGTACGCTATGCCAAATTTCGTGCAAATCGAAAGATTTTCAGGGTCTAAAGTCCGTAAATCGGGCGAAACTATATATGGGAGCTATATATAAATCTGAACCGATTTTCACGAAACTTGGCACACATCTTTCGTGGCTCAATTCAGTACGCTATGCCAAATTTCGTGCAAATCGAAAGATTTTCAGGGTCTAAAGTCCGTAAATCGGGCAATAATATATATGGGAGCTATATCTAAATCTGACCCGATTTTTCCCAATTTCAATAGGGTTCGTCCTTGGGTCAAACAAATGAGCTGTGCCAAATTTCATCCAAATCGGATCATAAATGCGACCTGTACTTTGTTTACAATTTAACATGGACAGACGGACGGACGGACATGCATAAATCGATTCAGAAAGTGATTCTATGCATATTCTCAAAAGGAACCATGGGTCTATCTCGATTATTTTTGCCTGTTACAAACATATGCACAAAGACATAATACCCTGTACCACAGTGTGGTGAAGGGTATAATAACTCTAAATAAAAAATATATAATAAATAAATAAAACAATGATAAAAAATAAAATAAAATTAAATTAAATTAGGAAAATATGTGCCAAAAACTCTTAGGAATTGGAAATTGTGCCAAAATTTTAAATTAAATTGGAATCGAAATATTATTTGTTGTGCTTTTATTTATCAATTTTCTGTTAATGAATATTTAATTGATGTTCCAAATAAAGATTTAATTCTTTTAAGGGTCTGTGCCAAGAGATGCTATAAAACTAAAGCATAATTTGAGGCGTTACTGTTACTGGCAATGGAAGTGTTCAGAAACCGAAATAAAAACCAATGAAGATTTTTTCCATATAAGGTCAAGGAATCTCTCTATAAATAAACCACACCTAATAAATATTAGACATTTTTTTTATTAAAAATAATATATAATAAAAAAAATTTAAATAAAAATAAAATAATGAAAATATATAAAAAATATTTTATATTTCAAAAAAAAAAAAAAAATAAATAAATAAAATAAAAAAATAATAATATTAAAGTAAAAAAATAAAATATATTTTTAATTCAAAAAATAAAATATATTTTTAATTTAAAAAAAAATAAAAAAATATTTTTAATATTGTATTTACTTTTAATTAGACATACATACGTATTTATATCCTTCACCACACTCTGTGGTACAGGGTATTATGTCTTTGTGCATATGTTTGTAACAGGCAAAAGGAAACGAGATAGACACATGGTTCCTTTTGAGAATATGCATAGGATCACTTGACTGAGCCGATTTATGCATGTCCATCCGTCCACCTGTCTGCCCGTCCGTCTGTAGATGTTAAATTGTAAACAAAGCACAGATCGCATTTATGATCCGATTTGGATGAAATTTGGCATAGGTTACTTATTTGGCCTAAGGACGAACCTTATTAAAATTCAAGAAAATCGGTTCAGATTTAGATATGGCTCCCGTATATATTTTCGTCCGATTTAAGGTAAATGGGCCACCAATGTCGCTATATATCTTTCGATTTGCACGAAATTTGGCATCGAGTACTGAATTAGGTCTACAATGATGTGTGCAAAGTTTCATGAAAATCGGTTCAGATTTATATATGGCTCCTGTATACGTATATTCGTCCGATTTGATGTAAATGATGCACCAAAGTGCCTATATATCATTCGATTTGCACGAAATTTGGCATAGGGTACTGAATTAGGTCGAGAATAATGTGTGCTAAGTTTCGTAAAAATCGGTTCAGATTTAGATATAGATTTATGGTATATGGTGCGAAAAAATCCCTATATATCATTCGATTTGCACGAAATTTGGCATAGGGTACTGAATTAGGTCCGGAATAATGTGTGCAAAGTTTCGTGAAAATCGGTTCAGATTTAGATATAGCTCCCATATATATTTTCGTCCGATTTAAGGTAAATTGGGGCACCAAAGTCCCTATATGTTTTTCGATTTACACGAAATTAGGCATAGGGTTTTGAATTGAGTCTTAAATGATGTGTGTCAAGTTTCGAGAAAATCGGTTCAGATTTAGATATGGCTCCCATCTATATTTTCGTCCGATTTAATGTAAATAGGGCACCAAAGTCCATATGTCTTTCGATTTACACGAAATTTGGCATATGGTACTGAATTAGTCGGACGGGGCCGACCATGCGATAATCTACACAAATACCACAGAACTCTATCCTTTTGCGGATTTTTATTCTGAGCCTGGGTAATATTTCGTGATAGTTGCACCCTCTTGCCCGATTAGAGGTCAACAGCACCTCTTCCTTATACTGACATATTTTCCGAATATTACCAATATTCAGTACAGCCCTTCTAATTACTTGACCATATTCCCTTCACCTGTGATGTTCGGCTTATTATTGTAGCCTATAGATCGAATCGAAAAAACACAAATAATTAAGTTTTCGGTCCACTTCATCCCAATATTATTATCTGATCATCACCGAAAATTATGTTCCTGACCATAACTGGAACCTCCTGGAAAATGTCAAAGCGATCAGCTCTTTATTTTCGCTCCTCTAGTGTGGTAATGGGTTACTAAATAATATCTCGGTACGTAAGCACCTGTAAATATTTAAGTGTAACTCCCACATCCGAGTATATACGACCATGTAATTGGTATCAATTTAAATGTCAACCACTCCTCTTGGATATACTATCAACTTCTCGGCTCTATGTCCTTCAGGGGTAAATATATACGCTATAGAATACAAATTTTGTCATTTTTCAGACAAAAGTCAGAGTCCATTTGATCCGCTAAATATTGACAGATCTTTATTAAAACGGGCATGCTTTTTATTTGGCCCGATCCCCATCTCCATGTAAAAATTCGCAAGGTTTGGGCCATAATTGCGGCCTCTGGAGCGACCAGAAAAACCGACAAAAATTAAGTATTTGGTCCATTTCATCCCCTAAATATTAATCGATCTTTACCAAAAACAATAGAGGTCTTCATTGGCCAAAACCCATCCTACATGCAAATATCCTTGAAGATTGGTCCATAACTGTGGCCTGTAATGTGTTTACAAATTATAATGGACAGTATCTTGAAGAGTTTTATGTGAGTTTCTGCCTATTGGCCTGCCTTACAGTGGCTGAGCCACAGGCGAAAATGCACCGAAGTGCTGTACCAATCGGAGAGCATGCAGAAGGCACACACTCCCCCTTGGTGAGGGGCGAAACCACAAGCCCGCGAATCTCCCCAGGTGGCCCCACCAACTGTCAGGGTGGATCGAAAGATCCAGGGGCACCCGACACCCGCGGTACGGAAAACCTCCGCTCAGGCTCGAGACCGAAGCCACTCCAACCTACCACCACCCGGTGCAACCGACCAAACCCAACTGCGAGGCGGCTATGCGCGAGGACCACCTCCACTAAGTACTGTCCTTCTCCTAAATGCTTCACGAGTAAAACTACTTAAACAGCTAAAGGTCCGATCGTCTTCAAGAGCCCTAATGAAATCCCACCCCGCCCCTCCATTCGATATACCCATACATGCTAAATATCTAATGTCATCATAGTAGCAGCACACTTTTATGCAGAAACGCATTGAGAGAACCATGCCCCGTCAGTAAGAAACCAGTACTTAAGCCGAAGCGAAAGTCTGGCCGGTCCACTACGAACGTTGCGCCACGAATAAATTCGTACGTCACCCTCCCTTTGTCACTGTTCGTCCACCTTGTCCTCCACCTATCAACAACACACTCCCTGTACCTACCCTACTCTCCCCATCCACCAAATCAGAAGGCCTGAGCCAATCATCCTCATCCAACTGCAAACCACGCTTAAGCTTATACATGATAGCCTACATCTCACTTCAAGACCAAGCGACGCGGCGCCAAGCAGCACTTGCAACGCCTCTGTTAAAACAGTGCGACACACTGGCAAGCATGCTAACATGACGACCCGCTGACACGAAAGGAGCTTCTTCTGCCCAAAGACAGATGAGGCAGTTCTGCACCATATAGGTGCACCATAAGTAGAGTAGGCAACAAAAAGACCACCATGTATGATGCGCACAGAACGCCTACTCAAGCCCCAATTAGTCCGCAAAATACGCCGGATGGCCATCGTCAGCTTCTCCTTCAACCGATCAAAGTGTGGAAGAAAATTCAAACGCTCTGACACCGTTTTTCCGAGATATTTAACAGTACACGAATACCTTATGCCGCGTTCACCAGCTCGAATGTAGGGAGGACGGCTGCGTGCCAACCTGCCTTTCAGAAGCATCAGCACCGTCTTCTCGGTAGCCACCTTTACTCCAACTCGGTCACTCCAAGCCTGAACAATCTGCATAGCTTGCTAACCACGATTTTCCAGTTCAAGACGACTATCCCCTTCAATCATGATGAGTAAGTCATCCGCCAATGCGCCTTTAAAATCCAAAAATGCCAAGGACATATTTGGAATT
>NW_026873485.1:0-14628 GCF_032173495.1 Musca vetustissima
AAACTGAATTTTGAGCTAACAAACTTCCAGCAACAATAGTACGACAACCATCTAACAATATTTTTGGGTACAAATCTGCACCTAAAAGAAGATCCACGGGACGTGAATCAAACAAATTAGCATCTGCCAGACGAATACTTGGCATTTGGGCTCTTAAATCAGACGTAACTGTAAATGAGGGAAGATTACCCGAAATTGACGGCAAAACCAATGCGCTAGTTTCTAGCATTACTGTCGGATCACAAAGACTCCCAATTTTCAAAGAACAAACTTTACGAGAATTGGCCGAAATTGAACAATTCACTCCCGAAATACTAACATTAGTTGTAGAGACAGGGAGTTTCAAACGTTTTTGAAGCCGCTCAGACAAAAATGAAGACTCTGACGCGGGGTCTATTAAAGCCCTAGCAGGATAGGGAACACCATCATGGAGAATATTTACTGTAGCGGTACCCAGTAATACCGATTTATTTTGGGAAGTGTGGAAAACCTGCCGAGAAACAAGAGATGTGGTGAATGCGACCGTAGGATTGACAGGTGCGGGAGTTGGTGAATTATTGGGACTCCGGTTTACCGAACAAACCGTAGTATTTGACTTATTTGGTGATGAATCGTTTCGGTGCAACAAAGTGTGATGTGTTCTGCTACATTGAGAACACCGATGCTTACTTCGACAAGTTTTAACCTCGTGCCCCTTTCGCAAACAATTGACACATAGGCGATGCCGCTTAACGATCGAGAATCTATTAGAAATCGATATATTTCTAAAACGAGAGCATTCAAAAAGTTGATGGACGTGTTGCGGACAGAGAATACAATCCTTTTTTTGGGGCGACTTAAAATTATTTGACGTATCCGATTTAGTCAAATGTGTTTGGACCTTTTTTACGCTAGATTTGGGTGCCTGTTCACTTCCTCTCATATCATGGAGGCACATTAGAGTTCTAATTCTCTCAGTTAGGAAGCTATCTAAATCTTTCCAAAGTGAAATAGCTGCTTTGTCCCTAACGCTTTGCTCTCACAAGGTTTGAGTAATTTTGGGTAGCCGTTGAAGACACAAGAACACTAAAAATGGGTCCCAATTTTCTGTTGGGATGTCATAGATAGACATCGCTGATAAACAACCGTTAATACCCCGTTGGACAAGTTTTAGACCCGAAGTGGATTCAATTTGAAGTACCGGCAGAGCAAACAGGGTTTTCAATTGATTGTGGACAAGTAAACGCGGATTATCATACGTGTCTTTCAACGCATTCCACGCAGGACCGAAACTACGGTGCGTCAAAGGAAATTTCGACACAATTTCCCGAGCTTCTCCACTGGTTTTGCGCACTAAATGGCAAAGACGCTCAATATCGCTCAAACGCGTATTATTTATATACACCGTGCTGAAAAGGTCTCTAAACGTAGGCCATGATTGAAAGTCTCCTTCGAAAATATCGGTATCACACGGAGGTAATGTTAGACTATGTACACTGTCTAAATTTGGGGGAATAGAAAAGGTCTGAGGAGTACTAGTATCTTCAATACGCGATATTGGAGAGCTAGTAGCTGAGTTATCCACTTCCTGACGAGTGTGGAGAGAAGACCTCGATTTTCCTACCGCTACATCTGACGGCTGCGCTTGCCTAGGAATATCACAGTGATGCTGCGTTAGAGAAGCTACTGAACTACTGCGAGAGGAGTTCAACAATTGTTGTTCGCCCTTTAATTCTGACAGCTTACAATTCAAGTTCGATAAACAATCCATATATTTTTGGTACACTACCTCAAATTTCCGATCCGCCGACTCGAGCATTTCTTTAGTCGTTTCTTCAGACGTTTCCAAATAGAGAATACACGATCTGAACTTATCCTCTGTTTCTTTCCAAACTTTTCCTAGTTCGGCGCTACGGACTTCCAGAGCAAAAATATTTATATCTTCGGGTTTCATTGCCCGGATATATTCAACAAATTTGACAAAAGAGTCAGAAACTCTGATAAAACTATCAAAAGGAGTAAACATATTGGAGTCTTAAATGCAAAAACCGCTCAACAACCAAAAAGGATTACGAAAAATTTCCAAATGTAATGATTTTCTAAATCAAGAACTCGAATTATGGAGAAAATGCCAATCTGATTTCGATTATTAACCAATCGGTCCAAATTATTCCCAAGAAACACCAACTTCCTTAAGGAAAATTCCAAAAATCGAAATAAAAATTAAAAAATCGACCAAATTTTCCAATATTTGGATAAAATTCCAAAAAATGTCCAACAAGTTTTCAAAATTCCGACGAATTTACCACAATTTTCAATGAAATATAGCTCAATGAAATATGCCTGTTCACTTCCTCTCATATCATGGAGGCACATTAGAGTTCTAATTCTCTCAGTTAGGAAGCTATCTAAATCTTTCCAAAGTGAAATAGCTGCTTTGTCCCTAACGCTTTGCTCCCACAAGGTTTGAGTAATTTTGGGTAGCCGTTGAAGACACAAGAACACTAAAAATGGGTCCCAATTTTCTGTTGGGATGTCATAGATAGACATCGCTGATAAACAACCGTTAATACCCCGTTGGATAAGTTTTAGACCCGAAGTGGATTCAATTTGAAGTACCGGCAGAACAAACAGGGTTTTCAATTGATTGTGGACAAGTAAACGCGGATTATCATACGTGTCTTTCAACGCATTCCACGCAGGACCGAAACTACGGTGCGTCAAAGGAAATTTCGACACAATTTCCCGAGCTTCTCCACTGGTTTTGCGCACTAAATGGCAAAGACGCTCAATATCGCTCAAACGCGTATTATTTATATACACCGTGCTGAAAAGGTCTCTAAACGTAGGCCATGATTGAAAGTCTCCTTCGAAAATATCGGTATCACACGGAGGTAATGTTAGACTATGTACACTGTCTAAATTTGGGGGAATAGAAAAGGTCTGAGGAGTACTAGTATCTTCAATACGCGATATTGGAGAGCTAGTAGCTGAGTTATCCACTTCCTGACGAGTGTGGAGAGAAGACCTCGATTTTCCTACCGCTACATCTGACGGCTGCGCTTGCCTAGGAATATCACAGTGATGCTGCGTTAGAGAAGCTACTGAACTACTGCGAGAGGAGTTCAACAATTGTTGTTCGCCCTTTAATTCTGACAGCTTACAATTCAAGTTCGATAAACAATCCATATATTTTTGGTACACTACCTCAAATTTCCGATCCGCCGACTCGAGCATTTCTTTAGTCGTTTCTTCAGACGTTTCCAAATAGAGAATACACGATCTGAACTTATCCTCTGTTTCTTTCCAAACTTTTCCTAGTTCGGCGCTACGGACTTCCAGAGCAAAAATATTTATATCTTCGGGTTTCATTGCCCGGATATATTCAACAAATTTGACAAAAGAGTCAGAAACTCTGATAAAACTATCAAAAGGAGTAAACATATTGGAGTCTTAAATGCAAAAACCGCTCAACAACCAAAAAGGATTACGAAAAATTTCCAAATGTAATGATTTTCTAAATCAAGAACTCGAATTATGGAGAAAATGCCAATCTGATTTCGATTATTAACCAATCGGTCCAAATTATTCCCAAGAAACACCAACTTCCTTAAGGAAAATTCCAAAAATCGAAATAAAAATTAAAAAATCGACCAAATTTTCCAATATTTGGATAAAATTCCAAAAAATGTCCAACAAGTTTTCAAAATTCCGACGAATTTACCACAATTTTCAATGAAATATAGCTCAAATTCGCTAAAACAATCCAAATATCCGAAATAATATTTGAAAACCGATAAAAATTGTTCAAAAAACAAACCAAAATTGTTTAAATGACAAATAAATTCCAAAAATCTCGAAAATTTCCAAAGTATATATCAAAAACCACAAAAGTTTAACCAAAAACCAAAAAATAGAGAAAATAATTATCGATAAATGCCGAAAATCGAACGATAATATCAAAATCGTAGCCAAGAAACTACACGAAAAAGCTTAATTTTCAAGAAAAATTAAATAAAAATCAACAAAACTGCGAAAAAGGTTTTAAAAAATTATAAATTTTCCACTCGATTTAACAAATTAAGTCAAAATAAAGGTTTTATAAATATAAATATATGCAAAAAATATCAAATTTATATTATTTTCAACTAAATTCAATATAAATAATACTAAAAATTATTATTTATATAAATTTCAACTAATGCGGACTGTAGTGTGTATTGCGATATTATCATACACAACTATATTTCAAATTGTCATACACACACTACTAATTCAATAAACAAAAATTTTCAACTTTGTACCAAACGTGTTAACTAACCACACTCGACCGACCCGATGTGTGTAGCGTACACGTAACAAAGAAGAAACAAAAGAAAACAACTCAACAAGGCGAGCGACGGCTGCCTAACAAATGGTATGTATGTGTATAGCGTGTGTGTATGGTTAAACGATAGGCTAGTGGCTGACCGTCAGCGTACGTATGTCAACCAACGTAACAATGTAATTATAATTGTGTATGGTGACAACCAACGTACGTACGTTAACCAGCGTATGTATGTAAATATAATTGTGTATTGTCGATCAGTGGAAAAAGAAACAAACGAAAATATTTTTGCGTTTGGTTATACTTTTTTTCTTGCTATTCGAATAGAATGCAACCAAATATTAGAGTGAGTGGGGGTGTTTCAAATTATTGTTATTAATTTTGAAAATAATTTAATAATTTCAATTAATAAAACAAATTGTTTTTTAAAAAACGTTTAATAGAAAAATTATTATAAAATAACCACTCACTTTTTAGAATCAAAACACAAATTAAATACAAAAAATTTTTGACAATTTTTTTTTCTTTTTTCACTGATCGCGATTAGTCCGTCCGCGACTAATATACGACAGACGGAGAGACAAACGAAACGACAAAACGTTGTAAAGCGGCCGTTGTATTTTTTGTTGCAAATAGGCCGTCGAATTTGTTTATGTTTTGGTTGTTATTATTATGTTTGTTTATTATTTTTTTTTTCCGCGAGCTCACAAAAGAAATGAAAAGGCACTGCACTGACCTACCTGTTTTTGTTGATAATGATGATAATTATGATGAGTTTAGGGATGATGATGTATAGGGATGGTGATGATGTTGTGTTGTTGTTTTTTGCTGTTGAAAGGCAAACGAGAAAAAAACCAATTAGAACTTCGCTTCCAAAAGCTCGTCTCCGGTTCGAATGGACCAAAATGTTGACGCCGAAATTGCGTGCAAAAAATAAGAAATAAAAACACGAACGTTTTTAGATTTAAATTAAAATAAAGGCATTTGCTTTATTTATAAAAAATAGAAGAGTGGAAAAATAGAGTGACAGATTACCTGTTGATTGGTAGGCCAACGAAAAGAGAGTGTTTGAGTGTCAACAATAATAAAGGAAGGTGGCGTCGGCGCTAATTCCATACTCGTTAGAATCTGCCATTTGACATTTCAATGTTGTAATATTACGGAGTATGAAGGTTGTAAAGAATATGGACTATTTTGAATTATAACGTATTTTGTACAATAAAACCTGTAGTTTAAACTTGTGTTTATAGAATTATTATATAAAACCCCTTTCCACGTTCATAATTAATATTATGAACGCAAAAATTTCAAAACCTGTTGGCGTAGTTTGGGTTTTGGTTGGTTGGGTTTGGGGTTTAGTTGGGTTTTGGTTGGTTGGGTTTGGGTTGGTTATTATAACGTGAAATTGGGTTCATTTGGGTTTGGTGCGGGTTTCGTTTAGGTGCGTTATGTTGATTTATGGTACATCAGGTACATGTTTGCCATTGGTTCCTTTGGTTATTATATAAGTTACTCATTTACAATTTGCCTTGTATATGAATGAACAAGTATCATGTTATTATTTTGTGAACATACTCGTATTTTATTAATATTATGTATATTAAATATAATGTAACATTCTGATAGCCGTGTTATAATTTTTTGATATGTATTTTTACCCATAATTTTTGTACATAAATAAAATTCTAAATAAAACAGTACAATGTATACAATATATAAAAGAAGTTGTATTTACATTTGTTAATAAATGGGCTTAGTATTTTATATATTTTCTACTCTCGTGTAAATGTGAACTGTCGAGATGATTTTTTAATTTAAAATTGTGCTTAGTTACGTTTTATATTGTGCTAATTCGGTCATATACCTAAAAATCTACAACTCTACAAATCTATGAAAGGAATTATATGGCAACACTAATTTATTAGATTATATCAATAAGAAATCAAATCTCTATTTATAGAGTATAGACATATCATGTCTTAGTAGTATAACATAGACCATGGAAAACGAACAGTTGTTAAAAAAACTTGTTCATTCCCGAAATGAACTGAAGAAAAAATTCGAAATCATTAAAATGGGAGAGGATGCTAGAACTACAGAACTAAATAAAACATTTAAACCCATAACAGAAGAGCTGGAAAAATTAGTTAAAATAAAAAGTGAAAATATTCCTAAGTATTTCAAGGAACATCAATATATAAGTACTCCTAACAAGAGATATATACATGAAATTAAAGAAGATGAAACACCAGAAGAGGATGATTTCAATTCAGATTATACACAATACCAACCTAATAACTATGATGAGACAAGAGACGAAACATTTTATTCAGATAATAATGATGAAGATGAGGATAACATGAATATTTCACATTTGAAACAAAGAAATAAACTGGATACTGTATATGGTCCACATAAGGATATAAACGGAGGGTGGAAATTTGGAGATAAACCATTAAAAATTAGCAATGAAAAAATTATCATTGGAAACCAACGTTGGGCGCTTACGCCAGGCTTGTTTGAACTACTCTTCCATCAGAAGCCAACAAATTATGATGCTTCCGAACTGGAGATTTATAAGAACATTTTATTGGACTCAAATGCATACAAAGTTGACTATAAACCTACTGAACGAGTTAAATCAAACAGAGGCTACAAATATAAGAATATTATAAAACAATTGGTTGGGGGTACACATAGTGGAAATGGCTTAATGAAACGCAACCTTACAAAACCGGAATATAAACATTGGAATGACCCAAACGTATTAGTTGAAAGATTAAAGCTGTTGCTGGAGTTGCAACAATCTGGACATAATGAATATACTAATGAGTTAGTTTCTATTATTGAAGAACTGCGGGAAGCAGACATAATATATTAAATACTATATTAAATCTAATTCGCAAATTCAAACACATACTATATAAAAATTGATAAAGACAACCCTTTGTAATTCATCTATAAAATTCAAATAACATGAAGAATAAATCGCATTAAATTGTATACATTATGATTGATATATTAGCATATTAAAAATGTGTATTTTGTAGACATTTAAGTATTTTATGGTGTACAATTATTTTGTAATTACATGCCATGTATAGCCAAACTTATTTTTTAATTGGGACTATCTTCAAATCGTACTAAATGTTTTATTTAGAATTTTATTTATGTACAAAAATTATGGGTAAAAATATATATCAAAAAATTATAACACGGCTATCAGAATGTTACATTATATTTAATATACATAATATTAATAAAATACGAGTATGTTCACAAAATAATAACATGATACTTGTTCATTCATATACAAGGCAAATTGTAAATGAGTAACTTATATAATAACCAAAGGAACCTATGGCAAACATGTACCCGATGTACCATAAATCAACATAACGCACCTAAACGAAACCCGCACCAAACCCAAATGAACCCAATTTCACGTTATAACAACCAACCAAAACCCAAACCCAACCAACCAAAACCCAAACCCAACTAACCAAAACCCAAACTACGCCAACAGGTTTTGACATTTTTGCGTTCATAATATTAACTATGAACGTGGAAAGGGTTTTTATATAATAATTCTATAAACACAAGTTTAAACTACAGGTTTTATTGTACAAAATACGTTATAATTCAAAATAGTTGCCTGCCAAAAATATGACAGATGATGATTGTTTTCTTAATTTATAATGATTACAAATAATGTTTTGGCTTATTGGGAGTAATAGGGCATATACATTCGAACTTTTTACCGGGTTAACCTACTTTATGAGGATTTATTTGACATATATGCAAAGGAATTGACAATTGAAACCCACTGGATTAACGAAATCCGGTTAAATATAAACGTACTATAATTCATATGAAAACATTGAAATTTCTACAGAAATTCTGAACCTGTGAAATGTGTCGCTAAAACTCGAGAACGGCTGAACGGATTTTTCTTATATTAGTCTTGAAATGTTCGTGGAGCTCCAGGGAAGGTTTAAAAGGTGAGAAAAATTTGAAAATCGTAAAAAATTTGCAAAAAAAAAATATTTTGAAGCCTATTTGCATTTCCACGCATTTATTATCGAGCTATTTTTATTGCACCACGTCGTAGTTGTTATTTTGAGATATTTTGGGCGAAATTGGTAGCGTATCATTCCTTTAAGCTTTAATTTGTCAATTATTGAAAATTTTGAAAATATTTTTTTTTTCAATTGGATTGACATTGTATTGAAATTTGTTTGTAAGAATGCTAAAAATAATTGAGAAGTATCATTGAATGTACACGTTTTCCATAGAATGCTCGTACATTTGGGACAAATGCAAGGATGAAAATCAGAAGACATGCGGAATAGAGTTCTGATTCTAAGATCCATGCCCAAGTTTAGGACATTTTATTTCTTAAAGTACCTAAAATGTTGCTATGCCACGGGAAATAAGGTGCACCATTATATGGTGGTTATTTTCCTGATTGTTGGTTAGTATCTTTGAACTTATAAACTCAATACCGCTTATATCCGATACTGATAATGTGTATCGCAGAGACAGGCATAACAAAAAAAACGTGATTGTTCGCTATAATAGACCTCATGTTGTCTAAAAATTCATATGAATCTCTTTTACACACTCTAATTGAGAGGCTGTAGAAGTTCCTCTGTCCCATATAAAGTGTGAGTAAATTGAAAACTTAAAACGCATTTTCTGCAAAATCGCTTTTTTGAGTTATGCCTGTCTTGCAGCAAATGAGCGAAATGTCAGGATCGAACTTTTCATTTCTTCTCATATGCATATTCCTTAAATCTATCGGGAAATTTATATTGGTACAATGTTACAACACTAATAGATAGTAGGTTGAGCATGATCTTTAAGAATAATGTATGTTGGAGCTTGGGCCTAAATAGAAATGTTTCCTCATGAATGTGTGTTACCTTCAATATCCCGTTATGGTATATTATAGCCACTACAATGGGAATGGCTATATATTAATTTATAAGAAAATACCAAACAATGGTTTTGATTATCCAAAATAAAACCATTACAGCCACTATGGTTGAAACACTGGAACAAACTGCCCAAAATGCCGAATATTTTGAGTACCGTTATATGGGAGCTACCTCAAAGAGTGGACCAATGTAGATAATTTTAGTGCGATTCATTTAGCAAATAAGAACCAAATGCCAAATTACAGCCTATTAGATTTAAAAACGTGTCCAAATCCCCCACAGTATCTAAAAATGTGGGGTACTATTAGATGGGGGATATTTGTAAGCTTGGGCGAATAAAAATTACACCCAAATAATGAATATTAAGGTATACCGTTATATGGGAGCTACCCGAATACTTGGGTCAATATTGATATTATTAATTAGGGAGATTTTCTGCTCAATAAGTATAACTTATATTAAATTAGGAGCAATTCTGTTGAACCTTTTCAATATCAAATATCTTATAAGTAGTAGAAATGTATTTGTATAAAAACAATAGGCAAGACAATGTTTGCCGGGCCCGCTAGTATATATATATATATATATATTGGACTTTCCTCTATCATCTTCTAAGCAAAATCATATTCATAAGCATTACATTCTAATGTACATCTGGAAATCAATATTTAATAAGTTCCACAATATTACTTTTTTTAATGATTAGAAAAAATATCTGAAAATATAAATTTTAGAATCATCCGAACACACTGCATTGAATTCCGTTAAATCAAAGTTAAACCTTAAAAAACGCCAAGTAAAATCGCAAGTGAACAAAAATATATATATATATATATATATATATTACATAGAAACTCTTTTTTAACAAAGTCTTGCCACCACATATTTTCTTCTTTCTTCAAATTAAATTAACTATAAAGAGGATAAAATACTAAAAACTATAACGTACAAAATGTATGTTATAGTACATTTACATTGTACGGGATTTTGTTAACAGTGGGTTTAAATTGTCAATATATAATTCCACATATTAAGCCAAATAAAGGTATTTCTTTCAAATTTTCAGAAATGTTGAAATAGGTATAATTATTTTTGTATGTAAATAGAGAACAACTATAACTAATTACACAATTCCATATTCGAATATATTTTTATTGGGATAGTATGTCAACAACATAAAAAATACTGTCAAAAATTCGGTCAACAACATATGACAGCACGAGAGGCTCAAAATAATTCCTTTTTAAATAAAAGATTTGTATACACATTCATGATATTTTCTTCACTAATTTCTTAAAATTCTTGTATATCACAATATAATAATTTTGCCAGTGCAAAATCACTTTTGTTCACTGTGTTAGTCTCTGGCCTATTTTTGGTTTTACAGAAAGTACTTCTACACTGTAAAAGAATCTCTCTTACTTTACAAAACTCTCAAACACAGATTCCTTTAATCCTTTTAGCCATGGTTTTTTCCGCAAGCATAGAACAATTTTCTGTTCACAGATTTAATGCAACTATCCTAAATAGGATATGCAAAAATTTGGCATCACTACATCCTTGCATTCGGGAGATACAGTACATTATTTTGGAAAAATGAAAGTACAATATCAAGAAAACCAAATGCAAAATCGACGAAAAAACATTTAAAATTATTCTCTATATTCTTTTTTACAAAAATCAAAAATAATTCTGATGACAGAATTCGTACAATTCCAATACGAAGCGATTAAAATCAAATTGCAATATTTGCGTTTTTCTCTGTTGTTATGATATCATAACAACAGAACGAATAATGTTATGCTTTTTTATCTTCACCCGTTTCTCCGTTTCGTTTTCGTTTTAATACTTCGGTTGTTTAATTGCATTGCATCTTGATGTTACCTAAAGTTCATTGACCCAATAAAATAATATGCTTAGCTCCTCTCCTCTTTTACTCTTAAAACCAAACATTCCGATTGTCAATAAAATTCCGTAAATTTGTTCCTGCCTCGTCCCTATTCACTCCTTATCATAATTGCATAAGATTGCGAACTTCAATTGCGAAATAGTTCTTATCATCAATAATCATACAACACCATTCGTCTGTCTTTGAATTCCGCTGACCATTTTTATCGTTACAACTGATACATGCATGTTGTTGTTGTTATTCCCAATAGCCCCTATAGTTTGTTTCCCATATCTGTTCCCCCTTCCCCTTGTAAACATTTCGGTAAGCTCCGCGCATGCCCACATAGTTTCCATTCACAATATTCTAAAACCGAACGGAAACACACACGCGCACACACATTGTCATACTCAAGGTCAAGAGCGCACCCACACACGTTGACCAAATAGGATTTTATAAAATTTAAATGCTGACCTATGTAAAATGTTCAACATGCTGACGAACAAAAGATAATTGATATTCTCACATACCAATTTTGCGAACTTAAGAAAACGAACCCTAAATAGAAAATCAAAAATCCATAAACATGCTGAATAATTTAGAATAAGAGACACAATTCGCGCTTTCAGTCTACCCAATTTAAATAAATAACTAATCGATCAGAGCGACATCTATATTCATATTTTAAAAAAGAGCAAAATATTAATTCATTTCATCACAATTGGTCTGTTCCAGTACTTTTTTAATAGTAAATCTAGTAAAAGGGAAAACAAAATCTCAGAGTACAAAATAATTTGAAAAATTCGGGAACGAAAATCTATTAAATGTGCCAAAATTAGAAGGCAATACTTCAAAATCAACATAACAACCAATCAGAAGTAGGCATTCCTGCTTACCAAAAAGGGTAAAATGGCCGAGTAATACTCGGCCAAATTTCTCGAGTAAAAAGTTTACAAAGAGAATGCCATATTGTTTTGTGCTCTCTTAAATTTGATTCGAGTAAAAAGTTTACAAAGAGAACGCCATATTGTTTTGTGCTCTCTTAAATTTGATTCAATGTTTTACCAGGTTTTGAGGGATGAGCAACGGTTTTCGAGTAAAAAGTTGCAAAACATGTAAAATGAGTAGATTCTTTTAGGTTCTGGAACGGAACTAATGTTCAATAAACTTGAACATATACCTCCATTTCGAAATTGTTCCCTTCCATAGCATACTTTTAGGAGTTTGCTTTAAAGCTAACCAGAAGTCTTTTATCAAATCTACAGGGCAGCATCAATAATTCACCAAACCACAATTTAAATAAAAGAAGCAAAAGGTTTTGAATCACCCAATCTTTCAAAGCGACATCTTTACCTTAAAGATCACAGGGAGACACATACAACTCACCACCAAAAGGATTAAAGAACCAAAAGGTTTTGAATCACCCAATCTTTCAAAGCGACATCTATACTTTAAAGATCACAGGGTGACACATACAACTCACCACCAAAAGGATTGTGTCTATGCTACAAACACGACAGATCACAGTGTTGCACATACAACTCACCTCCAAAAGGATTGGGTCTATGCTACAAACACGACATAGATCAGGGTTGCACATACAACTCACCACCAAAAAGTTTATGTCTATGCTACATACACGACAGGCCATCTACTGACAACGATCTAATTCACCACTATTTTAGTCAAATACACAGGGTAACATCTGCAATTCACCACTTTTTGATTCGTGTCTATGATACACACACAGGGCGACATCTACACTTCACCACGAATGGTCTTTGTCTTTGCTACTTCACCACGAATGGTTTGTGTCTTTGCTATGTAATTTGATACTGACCGCTGTCTCCACAAAAAATTTTCTCCACCAACAATTACGCTGTGCTACAAAATAACCAAAAAAAATTTTCTAATGTACCAATTCTGTTTAGTTGGAGTCCCTGGATCACGAAAATACCTTTGCTTTTCTGGGTCACTTCGAAAATTAATTTTATAACGGTAAATATAGAGAAAAACGAGGTTTCATGGATTTTCCATTTGAAACTTGAATAACTTATTTACTTTATAACGGATTTATATTATTCTTTTTTTCTTTCGAAGAGTACAATTTTTCCTTGCAAACAAGATATATATTTGGTAAATCGGTCTGTATCGTTTCCTGTTACAAGCCGTTATGTTTGTAGCAGGCAAAAGGAAACGAGATAGACCCATAGTTTCTTTAGAAAATATGCATAAAGTCAATACAAAAATGTGTAAAAAAATCGTCTAAATTTTCTGAAACGGATTTTGTCCAAAGAAACATGGTGTCTAAAACAAATATATTTCGATGAGGCACATTTTCACCGTGTCAAAGTGTATACACTCGCATCTCAATTACCTCAGCCTTATGGCTAAGGCTGAGGGTAATTTATTCCATTTTAAAATTTGAACTTAACGTTGTTTTGTCATTCCGTTTGTAACTCACCGAAATATTCAATTCCGACCCTATAAAGTATATACATTCTTGATCAGGGTAAAATTCTAAGACGATGTAGCCATGTCCGTCCGTCTGTCCGTCCGTCTGTTGTAATCACGCTATCTACCGAAGTAATTTAGATAGGGTGCTGAAATTTTGCATAGGGTTGTCTTTGTCTGCAGGCAGGTCAAGTTCGAAGATGGGATATATTAGGTCCACTTTTTCTGGTAGCCTCCATATAACGGTACCTCTTAATTTTCAGTATTTTGGGGGTTTTGGTCGTATTTTTCCACCAAATTGGCTGTAATTTAATACTTTGATTTCTAAATAGGTTCCAAATCACTCCACAAAAAATTATGAATAGAGGTACATGTTTTCTGGTAGCCCCCCATATAAGGGTACCCCCAATTTTCGGGTTCTTTTTCAACCGAATTCGCTGAAATTTGGTATAATGGGTTCTTATTGGGTACCAAATATCCCCACAAATATAAGTCAATTTTTTCTGTTAGCCCCCATATAAAGGTACCCCCAAAATTCGGCTTTTGGAGGTTCTTGAGCGTGTTTTTCTACCGAAATCACTGAAATTTGGTATTTTGTATCCGTATATGGAAACAAATCTCCCTACCAAAAATTGTTAATAATCAACCTCTTTTAGGCGTAGTCCCCATATAACCCCATTTTTATACCCTCCACCATAGTATGGAGGGTATATTTATTTTGTCATTCCGTTTGTAACTCATCGAAATATTCATTTCCGACCCTATTAAGTATATATATTCTTGATCAGGGTAAAATTCTAAGACGATCTAGCCATGTCCGTCCGTCTGTTGTAATCACGATATCTTCTGAAGGAATAGAGATAGAGTGCTGGAATTTTGCCTAAAGTGGTCTTTTGTCTACAAGCAGGTCTAGTTCGAAGATGGGATATATCGGTTTACGTTTAGGCATAGCTCCCATATAAGGGTACACCCCCCAATTTTCGGTATTTTGGGGTTCTTGAGCGCGTTTTTCAACCGCATTCGCTGAAAGTTGTACTTTG
>NW_026873486.1:0-14640 GCF_032173495.1 Musca vetustissima
TCTGATGTTCGTCCGATTTCATGTAAATGGTGCCCCAAAGTCCCTATATATCTTTCGATTTGCACGAAATTTGGCATATCGTACTGAATTAAGCCTAGAGTGATGTCTGCCTAGTTTCGAGAAAATCGGTCCAGATTTAGATATACCTTCCATATATAGTTTCGTCCGATATCATGTAAATGGTGCCACAAATTACTTATATATCTTTCGATTTGCACGAAATTTGGCAATTTGCTAAGTTTCGTGAAAATCATTTATAGTTTCGTCCGATTTCATATAAATGGTGCACCAAAGTCCCTATATATCCTTCGATTTGTACGAAATTTGGCATGACGTACTGAATTGAGCCTAGAGTGATGTCTGTCAAGTTTCGAGAAAATCGGTCTATATAGCTCCCATATATATTTCATGTTAATAGTCCTGTTTAATATACCCATAGTGGTGAAGGGTATCATGTAGTCGGCCCCGTCCGACTTTACTACTTTCCTTACTGGTTTTAATAAGGTTCCATGTTTTGAAAATCTGTAAATATCTTATAATGCGGAGTGTCTGATTATAAGAAATTTATAATAGTTATATATTAGTAAAACATTTTATATCCTACACAACTATCTTGTAAGGGTATTAAAGCTGTTTGTAACGCCGCGAAACGTTTCGACGCGTCTGTGCAACGTTTCGAAAGTTAGATTGATTAGATGGGCTGACATGATTGAAGCATTTTATGATGGAGTGAATAACAACTTATTTCACTTATCACTTGTATTCATCAATAAAAGAATCAAATGACGACAATTTGAAAACAAAACCTGTAAGGCAAGTTCAAAAGTCGGACGGGCCGACTATATGATACCCTTCACCACTTTGGGTAATACAAGAGAAGTTAATATCTACAATATCCTATAGATAGAACAGACATAGTATCTTTTTAGGACCATTAGGAGGAAATCGGGCGAAATTTTGCTCAATCGGGCAAATATTGGGAGTTTGGTGTATCATTCATAAAAATCGGACGAAACTATATATCTGTGCATCATCTACATAAAATCAGACGATACTATATATACGATACTATTTAAAAAAACTTCGCAGACATCAATCTAGACCTAATTCAGTACTCTGTGCAAAATTTTATCCCAATCGGACAAATATTGGGAGTTTGGTGCATAATTCACATAAAATCGGACGAAACTATATATGGGAGCTATATCTAAATCTGAACCGATTCCAACAAAACTTCGCATACATAAGTATGGACTGATTCAATACTCTGTGCAAAATTTTATCTCATCTAAATCTGAACCGATTCCAACCAAACTTCGCATACATAAGTATGGACCTGATTCAGTACTCTGTGCAAAATTTTATCTCAATCGGAAAATATTGATAGTTTGGTGCATCATTCACAAAAAATCGGACGAAACTATATATGGGAGCTATATCTAAATCTGAGCCGATTTTCTCTAATTTTAAATTGACTGTGCCAAAATTCATCTAAATCGAATCATAAATGCGACCTGTACTTTGTTCACAAAAATACATGGACGGACGGACATGCTTAAATCGACTCAGAAAGTGATCCATCATGCATTGCCCTAAAATTGAATTTATAAATATTGAAAATGTTAGCCATTTGTGGGGAAGGTACCAGAAGGAGTGAACCAATGATTCTCATCTTCGTCTTTCATCTACGCTTGGTAGAGATAATAGGTTGGCCAAGTTTGACCATTTGAGGGAAAGGTACCAGAAGAGTGGACAAATTGGTCCCATTTTTGGACTTGGTCTAGGCTTGGTAAAGATAATAGGTTGTACAATATTATGCGTTCGTATGATATTATAAAATTATTTTTTTTTTGCAGAATTACCACCAATTTATGGGGAATGGTATTAAACGGAGTGGACTAATTTTCCCCATCTTCGAACTTGAACTATGTTTGGAAGAAATATTAAGATGTGCAAAGTTTGGATGGAATCGACTCCAAATGGTCTGAAACGGATTTGTACAAATAAACATTTTTCAAAGTGTACATACCCTCATTAGTCACAAGACTGAGGGTATAGTTAACACTCGTCCGACTCAATACGGTACGCTTTGCAAAATTTCGTTTGGTGCACCATAGCATCGGACGAAAATATATATGGGAGCTATATCCAAATCTAAATCGATTTCAACAAAACTTTATAAATGTCATTCTAGTCTCAGTTTGGTACGCTGTGTAATATTGTAAAATCGGACGGAACAATGTATTAAAATTATATCTAAATCTGAACCGATTTTCAACAATTTCAATGAGGTTTGTCCTTGGGCCAAATAAATGAGTTGTACCAAATTTCATCTAATTCGGATCATAAATGCGACATGTACTTTGTTTACAATTGTATATCAACGGACAACAAGACAGACTGGTATAAATCGACTCAGAAAGTGATTCTATGCATACTCTCAAAAGTAACCATGGGCCTACCTTCTTTCCTTTTGCATGTTTGTAACATATGCACAATTCCATTTTAAAGCTTTGCATACATAGGAATTGGTTCTTATCGGGAATATATATTCCTTGTGGGGTTTCAGGTGAATATTTCGATATGTTGTAAACTGAATGTCCAGGGCTATGCTTCGAAATCGTATTGATTGTCAAATGGGAAATTGCAACCGAAGTGTCTGTAATTCGGCATACCGGGCTATTAGAGCTATAAAATAACTGTGCAGAAAATGTTCTTGATTATAGAGGTTCCGGCTAACTTTATATATGTTGATGATCGTGTTTATGTGATTACTTCTTTTCATACAACAACAAATATACCATATAACTCATGTGTTTCACCTTTTAAAATATATTTATTCCTACAAATATGTATATCTCGTACTATCCAGAAAATTTTGGAAACCAAAATTATTTTTTCCAAAAATCCCTTTTAGCTCTCCGAGCAAATTATTCAGTAAAAAACATTCACTCCTCTTGACAATAAACATCAATTACAAACATTTTCCACATCTCTAAATAGCCTTCATTTGTATTTTTAGCCCCTGTGCAAATTTACAAACCTGTTCAAATTTATTCTCCTGTCAATTAGTGGACGAATGAGTTTTTCCGCCGTATCTGACAAATCATTCGCACCATCATTTGGCACTTGGACAATTTCAACACAACAACAACAAAAAGAAAGCGAAATAAAAATAAATGTCTGTCTCAATGGATTTGTACCGTGAGTATCTTCGTACACACACATTTTGTACAAACATATTGTAACACCTCAAAACACGTGTTCCCTGTATGTTTCGCCGGTAGACACCTAGCAGTCGTAGGCCCTGCGAGAAAATTTTAATAAATGCAAAATTAACAACTTAATTAATAACATTTTGATCTAAATTGCAGCTGCTGCCGGCACATTACCTTTGGCTACCGTGGCTATACCGCGCATCATGCCGAGATTTCACTCCATTTTACAGGAGGAGTCCACAGCAATGATGGTTTGTCGCCGTCTAATGTTCCAACTGCAAATTGCAGGGAACATTTAAAACTTCCGTGTGTTCCTAAGGAAATGTTGTGTTAATTGGCTGTTGTGGCAGTCGCTGGTGAATGCAACTTTTCATTTTCCACTAAAAAGATGCGGTGACAAAAAAGGAACATTGAAAAAAGGCAAAGAAGCAAATTTAAGGTGTTCAAATTAATGAAAATGTTGTGCCAAGAAAAACTAAATTCACCGGCAACTACAAACTGCCTGTCAGGCAAGCAAGTAGGCAGCAGGCAGTCAGCCAGCCAGTAATTCAGCCATGCAAAGTGGTGGCCTGGTCACATCCCAATATTGCATTGAAGGCAAGTAAACAAAACAAAAAAAGGAGAACAAGATCATTCTAAACCACGTACTGTATCAATACGTTGATGGTATAAAGGAATATTGAATAGCTTTGTGCATTTCGTATTTTTTTGTTCTGGCTGACATCGTTGTTTGGCGTTGTTGTGGTTTACACATGTCATCTGTCACCGGAAACAGCCGTTTTAGACATCTATTGAATTTTATGTTATTCTAGAGATTTTTTCAGATCTGGCCACTGGTCTTGTTTAGTTCATATGGAAATGCCACAAGGATTCATGTTTAGGAGACATTGTGGTTATAAGGATTGGTGATATTAAATTATGTGATTTTCAACAGAAACCAGCAAGGAAAGTAGTAAAGTCGGACGGGGCCGACTATATGATACCCTTTACCACGTTGGCTATATTCAAGAGATGTATCCTAACAGACCTCGCATTTTTGATGGACCATTGAAATCAAAGTGGACTACTTTAAATGTATCATCTATGTTTATATGTGAACCGACTTAACCGAACGATTAATAAACGGGTACATATGTAAATTTATATTAAGGGAACCCCCCATTCACGATTTTAATTTTTCAAGATTTTCAATGGGCTGGTAAATCAATACCAATGCTTGTTAAGGTTTGTAACATATATATTTGAAGATTTAAAAGAGAAGAAAAATAATTTACAAAAAATTTTGTCATTGTTTTGTTGTTGTTTTTTGTAATTAAAGAAAAGTCCTTATTTTCGATGGCGGGCATGATAACTCCTCACTGGAACATCGGAATCCGAAAATTCCATCGGTGTTAGAAAGAGTACATGTCTGGCTCTCGTATGAACTAGGATTATTGACTTCGCTCTAAAATTAACAAAATGGTGGACCTTTGAGAAACTATTTTTGGAAAATCGCCGATTTTTTACCAAAACCCAAGTCAAAAAATAAGGAAGATCTTCACCGATTGGATTTATCCTAGTTCATACGATAGCTACACACTCACAGAGAAACGTGTAAAAATTTGAAGTCGATTGGGTTATTAGTTTTTCAGTTATCGTGCCCGCCATTCGCAAAAAAATATTTTGAGAAAAACGCGTTTAAAATTTGAGAAGCCCTTCAGCCGTCACTTGATGCTGACACAATAAATCGGCTATATCTTCAAGACTTCTTGAGATTTTCATTTGAAATTTTGTAGGGACATTCTTTAATTAGTGTACATTCGAATTATATCAACAAAATGTTTGACCCCGAGAAAGGGAGGGGTCTCCTTAGTTTGTTTTTTTTCGTTTATAGTTCATCGAAATAATCACTTCCAACCCTATAAAATACATATTTTTGATCAGCGTAAAATTCTATGACGATTTAAGCAGTTAAGCTGTTGTTGACTTTTGTCTGCAGGCCGGTCAAGTTCGAAGATGAGCTCTATCAGCCCACGCATAGGCACATAAAGGTTCCCCCCAACTTTGGGTTCTTAAATTTCGCTTAAATTTGGTACAATAGGCTGTTATTGGGTATCAACGGGGGTTCTTGAGAGTGCCTTCAACCGAATTCGGTGAAATTTGGTACAATCAATACAATCTTTGGTACATCAATACACACACATGTTCTCGGTAAGCTATGCCATAGTACATGTAATTAGGGTACATTTAGATTCGATTAAAAAATTATGTAAATCGATTTAAATCAAACTATTCATGATGCTACAACACAGAGCGCTGTGGAAGATGTAATCTCCAGATCAACCACAATCATCAGTTCATTATTTAGTGCAACCTTTAATTCTTTGGTACACAATCTGCTAAAAATCAGATGGGTCCTATATCTAAATCTAAACCGATTTCAATAAAACTTGGAACACTTTAGGCTATCATACCTTTAGTACGTTGTGCTAAATTTTGTGCCAATCGGACTAAATGTCGGACGAGCTATATCTAAATCTGAACCGACTTCAATAAAACTTGGCACACGTTAGGCTATCCTAACTTCAGTACCTTTTTACAAAATTGTATGCCAATCAGCCTAAATTTTACTCTTTGGTGCCCCATTTGCTAAAAATCGGACGAAAATATATATGGGAGCTATACCTAAATCTGAACCGACTTTAATGAAACTTGGCACACGTTAGGCTATCCTAACTTCAGTACCTTTTTGCAAAATTGTATGCCAATCAGCCTAAATTTTACTCTTTGGTGCACCATTTGCTAAAAATCAGAGGAAAATATATATGGGAGCTATATCTAAAGCAGAACCGATTTCAATGAAACTTGGCATACGTTAGGCTACACCAACTTCAGTACTTTGTGCAAAATTGTGTGCCAATCGGACTATATTTGACTCTTTGCTGCACCATTTGCTAAAAATCGGACGAGAATATATATATGGGAGCTATATCTAAATCTGAACGGATGTCAATGAAATTTGGCACACGTTAGACTTCAGTACGTTGTGCAAAATCTTTGCCAATCGGACAAAATTTGACACTTTGGTGCACCATTTGCTAAAAATCGGACGAAAATATATATGGGAGCTATATTTAAATTCGAACCGATTTTTCCCAATTTCAATAGGTTTTGTTACTGGCCCAAATAAATGAGCTGTGCTAATTCCATTCCATTCGGATAATAAATGCGACCTCCACTTTATTTACAATTTAACATGGACAGACGGACATGCATAAATCGACTCAGAACATGATTCTATGAATATTCTCAAAAGGAACCATGGGTCTATCTCGTTTCCTTTTGCCTGTTACAAACATATGTACAAATACATAATACCCTGTACCACAGTGTAGTAATGGGTATAAAAAGTTTATTTTAGCGAGGAAATCTTCATTCTATAGAAATACCAGTTTTTTGCGGGCTGAAGTTTTTATACTATTTGCCATAGCAAGATGGACTGTTATTTGATATTAAGTTTCCAACCTCACATGGAACTACACTATAGCGAATGATTTTAGGAAGTGTATCTAAAATCAGTTATATGGGAATATAACACATACGACCTATAACGATAATTTTTCCAACAGGATTTCCTAATATGAATCAATTTTATTCTATGATCAAATGCTATTTCGGGGATCAAAAGGACTAAAAACTTTATTTTTGTCTGTGTTTCTAGTCGCTCTATAGGCCAAAATTATAAGCCGTGAATCACAAATATTAGACGGGGAAGGAATCTCGACAACAAATAAAAATGGCTCTCTTTATAATGATCGGTCAACGTTCAGCTTGCCAAATCAACCAATACTCTTGTGTGTAGAATGACAAAATTTGCATACCAGGGTAAAAAGGAGAAGCTGTCTACCTCTAATCGTGAAGTGGGTGTAAATATCACGAAATATTGCCCAGGCTCGGAATATATATCCGCAGTGACCCGTCTGACTTTACAGACCGCGTATACGAAAATCTTTCTCAGAACTTAGGAATGTTTTTTTAGAAAAAAATCCTCAGGATATGGGAAATATTTTCCATAGAAAATAATTCCTCCCGCAATATGAATTGATGTTTATTTTCGAAATTTTAAAATCAAACTTAAACCTATTTCACTATAAAAATAAAGATTCCCAATTTTACTGTGGACGATAGACCAACAATAGGCCATTAATTTTTCTACCCCCTTCATGTTACTGTGTCTAAAATTGTTTTCATTTTAATGTGTCGTCCGTTAACAAGATTCAATGCTATTTGAAACCTAAAAAAAACTTTTACTTTAGTTTTAACTTTATTTCACTATTTATGGCCTTCTTCATATCGCCTCGTGTGTATGGTGGGTGGGTGTTAACTTAAATCGCCCTCCCTTGACTATGCCGCCTCCCCTCCTTTCACCATGGCGCGGATTATCGCCATAGTGCGTGTAGTTAGTACCATTCCGTGTGTAAGCTGTAAATTTTAAAATAAATGCCATTAAATTTAAGTTTTTGTTTGGTCAGGAATTTTTTCGGTATCGTTTTAGATTTGAAAATTTGTTTTGTACTTTTATTGCTAATATATGCGCATATTTTCGTGGATGCTACAAATTCGTTTATTATTGTTACAATAGCACCGACCCTCTGTCCCAGCATTTTCTTTTATATATTGAGTACATGTGTGTGTATGTATGTGCGAATGTTTGACTTTGCTCGTGTTTGGTGTTACAAATCAACGTAAATTGAAACGAACGATTTATTTTCGATTTTATTGAAAATTATTGTCGCCCTTTTGTTTGCAGTAATAGATTTATTTGCAATAATGAGTTTTTTTAATGCGAAGTTTTTTTCGCTTTTCTACTTTTAAATATAAAAATAAGTTCTATTTTCTGCGGATTGCTTTCTATAGGAAAAATCCTACATTAGTTTCAAATAATTTTTATACCCTACACAACATGTTGTCAGGGTATTATAGCTTTGTGCAGCCCTAAAAGTTTGTAACGCCGCGAAATATTTGTCCTAGACCCACCTTTTAGCATACCGATCGTCATATCTCGACTGGCTGAGTCGATCTAGACATGTGTGTCCGTCCGTCCGACTGTCCATTATAATTTGTAAACACGATACAGGCCACAGTTATGGATCAATCTTCACGAAATTTTGCATGTAGAATGAGTTCTGGCCAATGAAGACCCCTATTGTTTTAGGAAAAGATCGGTTAATATTTAGGGGATCAAATGGACCAAAAACTTTATTTTTGTCTTATTTTCTGGTCGCTCCAGAGGCCGCAATTATGCCCCAAACACCGCGAATTTTTGCATGGAGAAAGGGATCGGGATAAAGATCGGTAAATATTTAGCGGGTTAAGTAGACTCCGACTTTTGTGTGAAAAATTAAAAAATTTGTATTCTATGGTGTATATGTTTACTCTTGAAGAGCATAGACCCGAAGAGTTGATAGTATATCCAAGAGGAGTGGTTGACCTTTAAATTGATACCAATTATATTGTCGTATGTACATATGTAAATATTCAAAGGTGCTTACTCAGATATTATTTAATAAACAATTACCACACTATAGAGGGCGAAAATATAGCGCTGATCGCTTTGAAATTTTCCATGAGGTTCCAGTTATGGTCAAGGACAACGCCTATAATTTTCGGCGGTGATCAGATAATAATTTTGGGATGGAGTGGACCGAAAACTTAATTTTTTGTGTCTTTTTCGAGTAGATCTATAGGCCACAATTCAAAGCGAAACATCAGAACACATCCCTCGGTGAAGGGAATCTGGAATATTTGTTGACCTCTAGTCGTCCAAGAGGGTGAAAATATCGCGAAATACTACCCATGCTCAGTATATAGAACCACTCAAAGTTAGTTTTTCGTGGAAGTTGTGTAGGGTATCATATGGTCGGTCCCGTCCGACTATATTGCTCAGCTCACTGGTTTAAAAATATATCCCTTTTCTTGAAGTTTTAGTTACAATTTCTGAGAAAATAGTTCTGTAGAAAAATATAAACCAGAATTTCAGACTTATAATGTTAACATTTATAGGCATTTAAAGGAGAGCAGGTGTATTTTACATATGCCACTTGTCTAGTCTGCCTCGCATTAAATTACTGTAAAGGAAATCATCATCACCCCAAAGTTTTAATTTACAAACGAAACAAACAAAATAGCCTCAATATACCTCCATTGAAGTGAAAAATGCCACGAAAACTTTACATTTTACTCGAAAGAGCAACAAATTAAATTACTTTGTTCGATGCGTCCACCTTCTGGTTGCATATGTTGCTAATTGCACATGCATCTTTAAAAGTCAAAAGGGGAAATGCCGAACAGTGGTTCAAAAAATTAAAAAAAAAAATCTGTTTTGTACTCTATTCCATATTCTAGAGAATGTATTAATTTTATCTTTTGTAATGCATCATCACAAAAAAATCAACAATTACAATTATTTTCGTATTTGGGGTTCTTAAAGAGTTGCCCACATTTTCGATTTACCGATCAAGTTACGATTTTTATGCAGAAATATATACGGATATATTACATTCGAAAATGTCATTAGTACTTTAACAGGATCATTCAACAGTTTTTCTAACCACTGTCCCTTGATGTTACATTGCCGTAAAAGAAGAACAACATACGTACGTACACACACACACTCAAAAATACTCCTTTTGATCACTTTGTAAGAATTTTATGTAAACACTATTTTTGGTATCAAATGGTGTCGGTCTGTAGGCAACACCTCCAAACCACGTACCCAACTATCAAACGTGAGTTTTCAAAATAAAAAAACAAGCGCAAATCATAGAGGGATCCATCCACTCAGAATTTATACTAAGAAAATAAATGGGAAATGGTCGCAATACTTTTTAATATGCTGCCGGCGAAGAAGAAGAGGAGAAAAAAATCAAAGGCCCAACATTCAGCATCTTTCAAGACCATCATAAACAAATTATTTGCATGTTGTATAAATGATCGGACGTGTGTTTTTTAAACAAACTCATATTGCAATCAACATCAATGTCTGCCATCGACGGTGCACATTTTGACGTAATTTGCTAGCACTATGTCGGTGCTGCTGTTGTTATTGTTGTTGATAGGAGTACCTCTTCTGATGAAGAAAAGTGAATTGTATGCGTTTACCATACCGTACGTAACACCTTCTTTGATACATTCGCTCCCCCAATTCATTATTTTTTCAGTTCTATTATACGGATGTTGTGATTCTTAATTTGTGTGTTTTTCCGCTTCTTTGATTACATTCTCATTTACATACGTACTTGCTTTGGTCAAATTAATTTTGAGAAGTGTGAAAATTGTTTCTAAATTTCTGTGTGATCTTTCTAAATGAAAATATGTATTTTCACATTTTATGGGCTGAGGAATTATTTTCTATATAAAACAAAAAAAATGAAATAAATTCTCTGTTATTTAAGAGTTTTCTCTATTGATATGGTCTACGGTCTGAAAAAAGGTATGATGACAAAATAACTATCATCAATAACGATCTTGTCTGCTTCCCATCAGATATAATATATTTATTCTGGTGTATTCTTTTCAATCCTCAAAACACTTCTAATACGGTTTTTTTGTACCCTACACAACTATGTTGTCAGGGTATTATAGCTTTGTGCAGCCCCAAGAGTTTGTAACGCCGCGAAATATTGGTCCTAGACCCACCTTGAAGTATACCGATCGTCATATCTCGACTAGCTGAGTCGATCTGTGTCCGTCCGTCTGTCCATTATAATTTGTAAACACGATACAGGCCACAGTTATGGACCAATTTTCACGAAATTTTGCATGTAGGATGGGTTCTGCCCAATGAAGACCCCTATTGTTTTTGGTAAAGTTCGGTTAATATTTAGGGGATGAAATGAACCAACTACTTAATTTTTGTCGGTCGGACCGCAATTATGGACCGAACATTGCAAAATAACATGGAGAAAGGGATCGGTCCAAGGAATAAGCAAGGCTGTTTTGATAAAGATCGGTCAATTTTTAGCGGGACAAATTGACCCTGACTTTTGTGTAAAAAATTACAAAATTTGTATTCTATGGCGTATATATTTTTTCCTGAAGGACATAGACCCGAGAAGTTGATAGCATATCCAAGAGGAGTAGTTGATCTTTAAATTATATTGTCGTATGTATTTGGATGTGGGAGTTATACTTAAATATTTACAGGAGCAACCCATTACCACACTAGAGGGCGAAAATATAACGCTAATAGCTTTAAAATTTTTCATGACGATCCAGGTATGGTCAAGGACAACGCCTATAATTTTCGGTGATGATCACAAAAAAAAATTGTGATGAAGTGGACCGAAAACATATTTTTTGTGTATTTTCGAGTCGATTTATAGGTCAGAAGCCGAACATCACAACACAACCCAAGGTAAAGGGAATCTGGATAAGCAATTAGCAGGGCTATACTGAATATTGGTAATATTCGGGAAATATGTCAGTGTAAGGAAGAGGTGCTGTTGATCTCCAATCAGTCAAAAGAGTGCACGAAATATTACCCAGGCTCGAAATAAACGTCCACAGAAATATGGAGTTCCGTAGTAGTTGTGTAGGGTATCGTATCGCTCACTGGTTTGGTATAGCTCCTGTTTTATACTTCTTTAATCTCATCAATCGCATCAAGACTCTTTTCTTTCGTTATTGCCTAAAGTTTTAGGAAATGGGAAAGGTTAGAGTGGGTCAAGTCCGGTGGATACAATTGGTGAGACGGTTTTGTTATTGGCAAAGAATTCGCTCACAAGCATCGATGTGTAAACTCTCCACCATTAAGTGTATATTTAAAATACTTGTAATCGTTTGGGACCTTGTAGATATAGCGGGTTATGCCGTGATTAATTTGTGGTAGGAATATTTTGCCAATGAGAACCAAATAAAAGTACATTCTGTTAAAGAAAAAACACGCACATATGGGAGCTATTGTGAAAAGTGGATCAATATTGATTGATTTTTCGTAGAAAAATTCTCCGCCCAATTTGAATTCTATTACATCCAATTCGATGGAAAAACGTGTCCATACGTTCCAAAATTCCGAAATTTGGGATGTATCGTTATATGGCGACTATCGTAAAAAGTGGAGAGGGAGGTACTGATATATGTAGCTAACCCAAAAAATTGGAACAATATTTAGGATGTGTTACACAAGGAATGAATGGCTTACTTCTATGGAAAATCTTATTCAGCCACTCTAAATAACAAACTTCCTACAGCAAACCCTATTCAGCAAGACTAAACAAATATATTCCTAAAGAAATCAATATTCAGCCAAGTTGAATTACAAGTTTCCTATGGAAAATCACATTATACCCACTATAATTACCGTTTTCCTCTAGAAAACTTGCAATCAACCAGCCTGAATAAAAAATGTTAATTATGTTTATGAATATGTATGTTTAGAATTGCTGAATAGGTTCTGTTCTGTTGTATGGAAATTATTATTCAGCCAGGCATAAACTGAATGTTCCTACAGTAAATAGTATTCAGAACGGCTGAATAGTTACAATCCTATAGAAAAAAGTATTCGGCCAGGCTGAATAAACATTTTCTTACAATAAATCCTATTTAGCTAGACTAAACAAACATTTTCACAAAGATAACTGAAATTCAGCTAGATAAGGAACAATTCTCCTTATATCAAGCATATTCCGTCCAGTTGAAATATCACTTATCGATAGAAAATAGTATTCAGCTGAGTTAAATAACAATTTTTATTTAAAAAATCGTATTCAGTCAAGATAAATAGCAATTAGCATACATAAAATGTGTATTCAGCTGGGCTGAATAAAAAAGTCGTATAGAAAATCATATTCAGCAAGGCAGTGCAGTAATTTTTCTTATAGAAAACTATATTCAGCAAGGCAGAATAGTAATTTTCCTATATAAAATCTTATTCCGCCAGGTAGTATAGTAACATTGCTCTAGAAAATAATTTACTACCAGGCAGAATAGTAACATTTTTATAGAAAAATTTCAATTCAGCTGGGCTGAATATAACTTTTGATAACAACTGGCATACAGGTTGATACAGCTCCCATATAAAGTTCCACACAATTTTAAGTGATTTTAGAGTTATAGCCGAATTTGCCAACCGAAAAGGCTGCATTTAGGGTAACCGGGTAAAAATACCTACCTCTTGAAAAAATTCAGAAAGATCTATTGGTATCACTAAACCCGATTTAATCCCTGAAATTAAAAAAACTTTGTTTTTAATTCTGAAACAAATAATGAATGTTATGGTGTAATTTCAAATGTCCGAACTTTGGCACGGTTATATTTAATTCGTAAATGCAACTTAGCACAATATTGGACATAAATACAACATATCAACATGAATGTGAGCCGCCTTTCCAACGGCGAACCGCATCGTATAATGGTGGGAATGTAGTATCTCTCTGGGTTCGATCATGTAGTTAATCTCGAAAGTGAAATAAAAACAAATTATAAAACATTGGTTTCATAAAAGAAACGTATCATTTAGAAAAAAATACTCAGGGCTGCTTAGTCTTTGGCCGATACTGCACGCAACTTTCAAAACGGTGAAAATAAATATGTTTTAGTGAATCTACTACTACCAAAAATGGCGACTATATCAAAACAGGGACTTAAATGGTGGCGTTATACATATAGTAGCGAATACGCAAAATAATATTTGCCAAAAATTGTTTTACTTTAGCAGGCCGTTGAATTTTAAATTGTCCTCTTACATGAATATAAAAATGCACCAAAACAGAATCGTTTAACAGATATAAACAATACTTCCCCTAAGCAACCCTTTCCTGCTTATTTTCTAAACATTTAATTTTCACAACACCGTGACAAATGACACAATGATTTTTTTCGCAATTCCTTTGCGATGTACATACACTCTACAACAACTAATAAAAAAAAGTTTGTCTCAAAATTGAATCAATACCCTTTGCCTGTCCAGGCTATTAAAATAACAGTACTACAACAAAAACAAATATTAACGAAACTGTGTCCAGAATATGTCACCACAACAGATTTGCGATATTGTCCACAGGCAAAAAAGAAAAACAAAAGGCGCTAAATAAGCATAAAAAAGGAAAGGGTTGAAAAGAGACAGATATGTGATTTGAACAATTTATTGAAATTGATATTGACTTTTATTATTACCAACCAATATGTAATGTATATAATCGTTTTTTATACAGGCGACAGATTTTCTTTTAGTGAAACTTCGCTGATAGGCATTTCGATTTAACAACCCTTTCCTGAAACCACAGTAAGAGGATAAGAGTGTAAGTTTATCAGCTTACTAGGATTTTTGGGCTTAGACAAATGTTATTTCTTTCTTAACTGTTTAATGTTAAAAGTTGTATAAAAATTTGACGACAAATTTGTTCCTGTTTAAATTATATTTTCTTGTATAGTAAAACTTAAA
>NW_026873487.1:0-14326 GCF_032173495.1 Musca vetustissima
TATTGGAGGGTGCAACACATTTTTTCGGAATTTGTTGTATATAGGTGCAAGTTTTTGTATATAAAGGTCCGTTATTTTTTATTTTATATAAAACTCCCTATCGATTTTAGGTTTATTGAAAGTTAATCTATGGTATAGAGTCAAACTTAGCGATGCTGTTATATGTTTTTATAACTTTCTTTTATTTTTCGATTTGAAATCCTCCCCAGATTTACATGACCGAGGAATTTTTGCGGCATTTTTTTCATTTGCTATTTAATTATGTCAAATAATAAAAAAAATTGGCATTTAAACAATTTTGAGGGTGTTATCGTCCAGACAAGTCAAACATTAAGTCAAATAATAATACCGAACTCAGCCATTCCGCCAGGCCACAAAAACCATCAAAAATATTTGACAGCTAATGATTACTTTAGAATTGACAGCAATTTATCAAAACAATGAAATCATAGATCGAACGGCACGAATCGATCAACGTAGCAACTAGGGTTGGATGGCTGGCTAGATAATATTTGGACTTGCCAACCAACCAGTCAGCCAAAAATATAAATGAGGTTATTTAATTTAGGAGGGGAATACAATGTCGAGACTCTGACATGATTCGAATATGAAAGCTATGGAATTCGGCCATTAGCATACGATGCTAAGCTAACAAGTGAAACATCAAAATTAGAAACATTTGCCCCGCAGCAAGAACATCAATAAAGAAATTGGATATGCGGCAGGAAGGCAGGCAGACAGGCAAGTTGAGTTGATTTTTTGAAGTTTTTTTTTTTTTTGGTTTTTTATTTCTCTGAAATCCAATTTGAAATGTCCACCTGTATTGAAATCTTCGGCAAATATTTTCAAAACAATGCAGACAAGTTCGAAAGTGTTTCTCTAAATTTCTTAAGAGCTGCTAAAATATTACATATGATCTGCAGGCTACCTAGGGAGTTCGTTTCAATTCGACTTTGTTTCAGCTTCCATTTTATGGATTGGTGGAGGGGAAGAGCTCACTTCACTAAACTTGACGAGGAGGCATGTGGCGTTAATTGTGATTAATGACATAAATTACTGATCTTCTTCATTGAAATGGCGGGTTGAGGAGGAATTATAGACAACAACAACAGCAACCATAACATAACAAAAAAGCTTCCAAACAAAAGCTACTAATTATGCTACCATTTGGAATTGGTCTACCATTATTTTGAGCTTCTAAGTACCTTGGTTTTCAATTTAAGACCCGCTCACGAAAAAAATGGAACACCAGCCACAGCTTAAGTTAATACGCCGGCTTGGTGGGGCGTTGAAATGGCTTACCGTCTGATGCCACTGTTACCCTTTTGTGTTGTTTTTTTGTTCGGTTTTCAAAGAAGCCGATTTCGGCCATTAGTCGGATTACCCAAAAAGCTTTGCTGCCGCTTTACTTTTAATGATGTTTTAAAAATGATTTTTGGCTTTGAAAATACCAACTTTTTTGGGTTCAATTCACTTGACTTGCCTTTGTATTGGAAGGTGGGCTTTCCAGGCTTAAGGCCTTAGGCCGTACTAATTGTTACAGATCTATATTTTTTGAAATTCATTAAACAGGTGCTTTGAGCTTCCAATACAGTTGCTGGCATATTTTTTGTCGGGATGTTAATTTTGTTGCCTTTAAAATAAAAAAAATCATTAGTTTCAAAGTGCGACTTTTAATGGCTTTATAACCTGCAGCATTTGAACTTTGAAAAAGATTCCACACCACAGACACACACACACAGTTTCTATGCGAACTTTTACCGCCGTTAGGCAGTAATTATAGCTCGTGCTATAGTTTTAGTTTAAATGGTTTTTGTCTAATACAAAAAAATGTGAAGAAAAAATTTAAAAATATCAAGACTAGATAGATGACATTAAAAAGTAAAAAGCAGATTTTAAGTGACTTCTTGGGAAATATTTTTTATAAAATCCATGCCCTGTGTAGGTCCTCAATTTTTTTTTTTAATTCCACACCTTGTGTAGGTCCTCATTTTTTATACCCTTCACCACACTGTGGTACAGGGTATTATGTCTTTGTGCATATGTATGTAACAGGCAAAAATAATCGAGATAGACCCATGGTTCCTTTGAGAATATGCATAGAATCACTTTCTAAGTCGATTTATGCATGTCCGTCCGTCCGTCTGTCCATCTGTATGTCCATGTTAAATTGTAAACAAAGTACAGGTCGAATTTATGATCCGAATTGGATGAAATTTGGCACATGTCACTTATTTGGCCCAAGGACGAACCCCATTGAAATTGGGAAAAATCGGTTCATATTTAAATATAGCTGCCATATATATGTTCGATCGATTTAATGTAAATGGTTCACCAAAGTCCCTATATATCTTTCGATTTCCACGACGTACTAAATTAAGTGTAGAACTATATGTGCAAAGTTTCGTGAAAATCGGTTCAGATTTAGATATAGCTCCCATATATCGCTTCTCCCGATTTTAGATAAATAGTCTATTAAAGTCCCTTGAAATCTTCTGATTTGCACGAATTTTGCATTGTGTACTGAATTAAGTCTAGAATGATGTGTGAAAAGTTTTGAGAAAATCGGTTCAGATTTATATATAGCTCCCATATATAGCTTCGCCCGACATTAGGTAAATAGTCCATTAAAGTCGTTGGTAATCTTTTAACTTGCACGACATTTGGCACAGCGTACTGAATTAAGCCTAGAATGATGTGTGCTAAGTTTCGTGAAAATCGGTTCAGATTTAGATATAGCTCCCATATATATTTTCGTCCGATTTAAGGTAAATGGTGCACCAAAGTCCCTATATATCTTTCGATTTGCACGAAATTTGGAATAGAGTACTGGATTAGGTTCCGAATGATGTGTGCTAAATTTTGAGAAAATCGGGTCAGATTTAGATATAGCTCCCATATATAGTTTCGTCCGATTTAAGGCAAATGGTGCACCAAAGTCCCTATATATCTTTCGATTGGCACGAAATTTGGCACAGAGTACTGAATTAGGTCCAGAATGACGTGTGCTAAGTTCCGAGAAAATCGGGTCAGATTTATATATAGCTCCTATATGTATATTAGTCCGATGTGAGGAAATAGTGCACCAAAGTCCCTACATATCCTTCGATTTGCACAAAATTTGGTATAGCATACTGATTTGAGCCTAGAATGATTAGTGGTGAGTTTCGGGAAAATCCGTTCAGATTTAGATATAGCTCCCATATATATTTTCGTCCGACTTCACTACTTTTTTTACTGGTTTAAATTACGCCCTTTGTAGGTCCTTACAAACTTTTTTTGTTATTGGAATTTTGCCTTGTAAGGGCAGTGATTTCAAATGATCAAATGATCACTGCCCTTACAAGGCAAAATTAAAATAACAAAAATTAATTAAGCTGAGCACGGCTAGGGCTCGAACTTCGGTCCTCGGAGCAAAACAAATGTTTCTAGACCATTTAACGTTCTGAGCCATCAACACACTTCCCAAAACGGTTGCTCAAAAACATGTGTGTATTAATTATCCATCGCTACAACAAAAATCTGCTATGAAAAGGACTGTTCCTAGAATGAAGACAAATGTCGAACTTTGACAAATTTGAATTTAATTCGCAAATGTAAGTTTCGCACCAGGGCGGAATAAGTACAAGTTATCAACATACGACCTTTGTAAAGCCACATAGCCCAAAATACCTGATGAGCCGGTTAACAACCGGCGAAACGCGTCGCATAATGGTGGGTGCGTAGGTTCTTCTCCTGGCTTTCCTTTTCATTGTAAACTTAGATCATTCAGCACGACTCGAAAAAGGTCCTTAAAACTATTTTTTAAAAAATCCACACCTTGTGTGGTTACTTGAAAAAATATTATTTAAAAATATCGCATCTTGTGTCAATGCTCCCTGTAGGGTTTCAATCAACAGGTAATCACTTCAACCCGTAACTCACTTCGTTAAAATGCTGGCTACCTTAAAATCGCTGAGTGTTGGTCTAAATTGTCTAAAAAACGAGACTAAATCATTTCAACTTTGTTGTTAATGTTTTTGTTTTTTTTTCAAACCCAACAAAAATGATTAATGATTTATTCAATGAAGACTCGCTTTGCCACCACACTATAAAATGAAAAATTAATGCCCAACAAATCTGAAACAAGAAGCAAACAAATTTTGAACCATAATTGCCACGAAAATAAAATAGTCAAAACTGATTTAATTGGAAAACACCTTTTGGCGAAACTAAAGCACCGAAAATAGTTTCAAAATAAAATCAAAATTAAACACATTTTTTTATGGTTCCAAAACCAAAATTAAGGTCAATAAACTTGCAATGTCAAAATAAAAAATTTAAAAAAAAAAATATTTTTTGTTATAATTTTTTTTTTAGTTTATAATTAAAAATATAAATTTTGCAAAAATTTGCTCAGTGAGACTAAACGAATTTTTAACACCTGAATTAGAGCAAGGGAAATTCTGCACAAATTTGCCACAGTTTTGACATGTGAACATCACTTAATAAATCTAAAACACATAATTTTGGAATATTCAGTTCGGATGCACAATCATATTTCAGATACAGAATTCCTACAGAGGGGGAAAAAATTGAAGAATAAAAATTAAAAATCATTGATATTTATAAGATCATAACCAACCACAACCATCACCACCACCACATAATAGTAATAATAATGATGGGGATCGGAAGACTGCAAGACAGGCCATAAGGCGTAATAACAATAAACAAGTTATTTTCTTAATTGATTGTTCACCATCACCCCCCTGGAAGAATGATGAAGGAGTGAAAAACCTGGCAATGATTGCAGTATTGGTTCGCATATTAACAACAGATTGGGGTCCAGCCTATAACTGAATGCAACGAAGTGATTGTAAACAATGTTGTGATAGTGTGATCTCATTTGTTTGGAATGGTTTTGTGAAATGGTTAACCAATGCAACAGAGAACCGAATAATCGATTATAGCTTTCATAGTAATATTCTACTAAAATCCATGACAAGTAAAGGCTTTATTAAGTTCGGCCTTACCTCACATTGGGTATTCAAAATTCCATGAATACGTTGGTACATCTGTATGGGGACTAAGAGATTGCAAGGGAATCACTCTATATAGGAAACTGAAATAAAAATACCACATACAGCAACGGGTTGTCAAGGCCAACAGATGCCGGAGCTACTGCAGTAGAGACGTAGACTCTATCTGGGTGGATCCACCTGACTCTTGAGCATACAATTTAATTTATGTTGTTAGAAATCTTTTTAGCTGAATTGAAACCGGTAAAAATCGGATTTATTATCTAAAAACCTAATTCGAAAATAATGCGAATAAATTTTATTAACGTTTTTAGCGTGGTGAGATATATTTATCCTATAAGTTTCAGATAAATCTGGCAACTCTTCGTAACCGACAAATTATTCGTTCTTTTTTTATTGTTCGTAGGTTTTTTGAGTATGGATGGGGAAAATTGGAGTATGGATGGAAATTACCTTCGATGACCCCATCTGAAATTTTGTGGGCACCATATTCAAAGGCCAATATAATCTGTAGATTGCGGTTCAGAGGACACATGGAGGTACATTTACACAGGATGCGTCGAAAACTGGTGCTGGTGCAGAACATGTGAGGAAGGCAACGAAATACTGAAACATGTACTATACCACTGCCTAGCTTTTGCAAGCCTATAAACTCACGTCTTGGGAATCAATACTATTCACGCTCAACAGACCTTTTTCCCTGGCTTAGGGCTATGTCCTATTATTAAACATGGAATGGTGTAAAGCACTCTTCTATTCAATATATCCTAACCTAGGAATGCCAAATTGCAGTCAATTCGTTGATAGGGTGTAACTGCATACCTTTAAAATACCCAATATGGAGTTGTAATGGGGCACCGCATGACAATTCTGTTGAAAAATATTCTCGAATCCTTAAAAAATGGAAAATGATTTGGAACCTTAATATGGAGGCTATACCAAATGCGAACCGATATTGATCAATTTTTGTAGGAAGGTGAACCCAACATTTATAATTCGATCAGACTCCGCCTTCATATGATGGCTACTCTCCTGATTATTCCATTGATCTTCGAAAAACATTTTTTTAACACAAGCCTAATTCCTCTCTTGATTTTTTTGAAAAAGGTAGAGTCTGCTAAAAATATTTTTTTTTAAATAGTATCTTGCTTTCCCAGGTTTTTTTTTGGGTCATTGAAAAATATTTTTTTAATAAACCCAGCTTTGTTTGGTTCCGGAAAAAATACACATTTTAAAGCCACGATTTATTTAGGTCCTTAAATATTTAAAAAAATACAGGTCTTGTTTTGGTCTTTAATAATTTTCACTTCTCATTTAGGCTCTCAAAAATATTTGTTTAAATCCGCGTATTGTAGAGGCCATTGAAAATGAATGCATAGAATCACTTTCTGAGTTGATTTATGCATGTCCGTCCGTCCGTCTGTTGGTGTTACACGTACATTCGCATTTATAATCCGAATTAAATGAAATCTGGCACAGCTCATTTATTTGGCCGAAGGACGATCCCTATTGAAATTGGGAAAAATCGGTTAAGATTTAGAAATAGCTCCCATATATATTTTCGTCCGATTTAATGTAAATGGTGCACCAAAGTACCTACATATCTTTCGATTTGCACGAAATTTGGCACAGCGCACTGAATTGTGATGTTTATTAGAGTGATGTCTGCCAAGTTTCGTGAAAATCGGTCTAGACTTAGATATATCTCTCATATATATTTTCTTCCGATTTAGTTTAATGTTACATCAACGTCCCTAAATACATTTCGATTTTCACGAAATTTGGCACAATTACTGAATTAAGTCGGGAGTGACGTCTGCCAAATTTCCTGAAAATCGGTCTAGACTTAGATATAGCTCACATATATATATTTTCTTCCGATTTAATGTAAATGGTGCATCAAAGTCCCTATATATATTTCGATTTGCACAAAATTTGATACAACGTACAGAATTGAGCCTAGAATTACGCCTGCAAAGTTTCGTGAAAATCGGTCCAGATTTAGATATAGCTCCCATATATATTTTCTTCCGATTTTATGTAAATGGTGCACCTATATATCCATCGATTTGCATAAAATTTGGCAAAGCGTACTGAATTAAGTCTAGAAAGATGTGTGTTAAATTTCGGGATATAGCTTCTATATATATGTTCGTTCGATTTTAGGTTAACAGTGCAGTAAAGTCCCTATATATCCTTTGATTTGCTTGAAATTTGGCATAGCTTACTGTATTAAATCTAGCGTGATGTATGTTAAGTTTCGTAAAAATCGGTTAAGATTTAGATATAGCACGCATATAAATTTTCGTCCGATTTTATGTAAATGGTGCACGAAATTTGGCATAGCGTACTGAATTGAGTCTAGAATGATGTGTATTAAGTGTCGGAGAAATCGGTGAAGGTTTCGATATAGCTCCCACATATACATATATTTTCGTCCGATTGACACGAATTTTTGCACAACGTATCAAATTGAGACTTGAACCATTGAGCGGAGCAGTATAGTCGGACAGGGCCGACCATATGATTCCCTACACAACTACCGCGAAACACTAACTTCCTGCGGATTTTTATTCCGATCCTGAGCAATATTTCGTGATAGTTGCTCCCTCTTGCCCGATTAGAGGTCTAGAGGTCTTTCTTACACTGACATATTTTCCGAATATTATTACCATGTTATTAACGTGGGTTGTGTTGTGATGTTCGGGTTTTAATTGTGGCCTATAGATTGACTCGAAAACACAACAAATTAAGTTTTCCGTCCATTTCATCCCAATATTAGTATCTGATCATCACCGAAAATGATAGGCGTTGTCCTTGACCATGCCTGGATCCTCATGGAAAATTTCAAAGCGATCAGCGCTATATTTTCACCCTCTAGTGTGGTGATGGGTTACTAACTAACATTTGAATACGTAAGCACTTGAAAATATTTACGTGTAACTGGCACATCCAAGTACATACGACAATATAATTGGTATCAATTTAAAGGCCAACCACTCCTCTTGGATAAACTTTCAACTTATCGGCTCTATGTCCTACAGGAGTAAATATATACGCTATAAAATACAAATTTTGTAATTTTTCGCACAAAAGTCAGGGTCCATTTGACCCGCTAAATATTGACCGATCTTTATCAAAATAAGCATGCTTATTCTTTGGCCCAATCCCCTTCTCTATTAGCAATGTTTGGGCCATAATTGTGGCCTCTGGAGCGAGCAGAAAATCAGACAAGAATAAGGATTTTGGTCCATTTCATCCTCTAAATATTAACGGATCTTTTCCAAAAAAAAAAAAAAAAAAACAACAATGGGGGTCCTCATTGGCCAGAACCCATCCTATATGCAAAATTTCGCGAAGATTGGTCCATAACTGTGGCCTGTATCGTGTTTACAAATTATAATGGACGGACGGACAGACGGACACACATGTCTAGATCGACTCAGCTAGTCGAGATATGACGATCGACGAGCTGAGTCGTATACCGATCGTCATATCTCGACTAGCTGAGCCGATCTAGACATGTGTGTCCGTCCGTCAGTCCATTATATCAAGATTTATCCGTTTCTAATTTTCACAAAATTTCACATCACTAATAAAAACACTTGTTGTTGTTATTGTTTCTATTGCTGTTAATGTCCAATCGTGTAATCATTTGCTAAACTCCATCCAATATTTTAAAAACTAAAAAGGAGGCATCAGGAGGCACGCACACTATTATTATTTAATAATAGAGTGCTTAACCACTTTTCAGAACGCCTTCAAATTGTTCATAGCCCAGAAAAAAACGATTTGCACTATAAAGCCGGAGAAAGAATGGGAGAAAAAAAGCACAGAATAATAATAATGCAACCGCCACAAATCGTAGAAAATAAAAGCATGGCGATGGAGGAAAAACATGAAATGATTGCCACCCCATTAAAATGTGAAACGTTCAATTTGTGATTTATACTGTCTGTCCGCGAAGTAGATTTTTCTGTCTGTCCGGTAGTCTGTCTGCATGTCCGTCTGTTCAACTATCCATCCATCTGTCTGGCTGTCTATCTATCTCGATTTGTGGTTAAGTTGGCAGCACCAAACAACTGCTAAGTCTAGAGTCCCTCCACCCCAACTCAACCCGCAACCCGCTGGAGGTTCTCTAGTTCTTACATTCAATCAACAATATTTCTACTCTCTCCTTCGCACTTCCCACTTCAGTTGATAGGCAACACTCAGCAAGCACTAAGAACAGCAACAGCAGCAGCAACAGAAAAATCAGCGACTTGCAACAAGTGTTCTTTATTTCGCATTTCGTGCCACTTGTTTTCCTTAAAGGATTGGCAACAACAAAAGTCTATTTGTTGTTATTGTTTTTTTTTACTTTTTCGCGATGATTTCAGCTTTTTTATTCGCTGGGCTTTTCTGTTTTGTTTTGTTGCACCAGGTAATTGCTGCTGTCAATAAAACTCCCCCTATTACATGGACTTTTATTCTTCTGTTGTATGGCAAACTGACTGACTGCCGAGCTGAATGACTGACTGGACACAAAAAGAGGTGCTAATGTGGCAACATTTTTAAACATTTTCCCCGACAGATTACATGTTCAATGGCCGCCACAAATGTTTCTTAAATGTCTGTCAATAGTTGTTGTTGCTTTTGAAATGTTGCGTTGCTTTGTTGTTGAAATTTTAGGTCCTGTAGTCCTCAATCTTCGGAAATGATTGAACCATAATAAAAACTAATAGCAGGGCAACAAATAATAAAGTTATTGATGGAGTTTTGCAATCAGGACTTGAGTTTTTAAAATAAAACCAGTAAAGAAAGTAGTAAAGTCGGAAGGGGCCGACTATATGATAGCCTTCACTACTTTGGGTATATTCAACAGATGAATCCTAACAGACGTCGGATTTTAAAAGGACCAGTAAAATGTAATTGGATCCATAAACATGACATTCTGCAACCGATACCAAGATTGTCATTTGGTCAGATATAGAAACTATATCTGAATCCGAACCGATTTTCACGAAACCTAACACACATCCTTTTAGACCTAATTCATTACGCTGTGTTAAATTTCGTGCAAATCGAAGTAAAGATGAGACTTTGGTGCAATCATTTACATAAAATCGGACGAAAATATATATGGGAGCTATATCTAAATCTGAACCGATTTTCCGGAAACTTAGCACACATCATTCTAGACTCAATTTAGTATGTTGTGCCAAATTTCGTGCAAATCGAGAGACATATTGGAACTTTGGAGCACCATTTACCTTATATCGGACGAAAATATATATGGGAGATATATCTAAATCTGAACGGATTTTCACGAAACCTAACACATATAGTTCTGGACCTAATTCAGTACCCCATGCAAAATTTCGTGCAAATCGAAAGATATATAGGGGCTTTGGTATACCATTTACATTAAATCTCACGAAAATATATACGGGAGCTATATCTAAATCTGAACCGATTTCCACGAAACTTAACACACATAATTCTAGAACTATTTCATTACGCTGTGCCAAATTTCGTGTTAATAGAAAAATATATAGGGACTTTGGTGCTTCATTTACATTAAATCGGACCAAAAAAAATATATATATGAGCGCTATATGTAAATCTGAACCGATTTTCACAAAACTTAACGCACATTATTCTGGACTTTATTTAGTACGCTGTGCCAAATTTCGTGGAAATCGAAAGATATATAGGGACTTTGGTACACCATTTACCTTTAATCGGACGAAAATATATATGGAAGCTATATATAAATCTTAACCGATTTTCAGGAAACTTGACACACATCATTCTAGGCTTAATTCAGTGTGCTGTGCCAAATTTCGTGAAAATCGAAAGCTATATAGGGACTTTGATGCACCATTTACCTTGAATCGGACCAAAATATATATGGGAGCTATATCTAAATCTGAACCGATTTTTACGAAACTTAACACATACAATTCTAGGCTTAATTCAGTATACTGTGCCAAATTTCGCTCGAATCGAAAGATATATAGGGACTTTGGTGCCCAATTTACCTTAAATCGGCCGAAAATATATTTGAGAGCTATATCTAAATCTGAACCGATTTTCACGAAATTTTGCACACATCATTCTAAACCTTATTTTTTTACGTTGTGCCAAATTTCGTGCAAATCGAAAGACATATAGGGACTTTGGTGCCCAATTTACCTTAAATCGGCCGAAAATATATATGGGAGATATATCTAAATCTGAATCGATTTTTCCCAATTTTAATAGGGTTCCTCCTTGTGCCAAACAAATGAGCTGTGCCAAATTTCATCCAATTCGGATCATAAATGCGACCTGTACTTTGTTTACAATTTAACATGGACAGGCAGAAGTGATAGATGGAACCCTGGACCTATCTCGATTATTTTTGCCTGTTACAAACATGCAACCTGTACTTTGTTCACAAAAATACATGGACGGACGGACATGCGTAAATCGACTCAGAAAGTGATTCTATGCATATTCGCCAAAGGAACCTTGGGTCTATCTCACAAAGACATAATACCTTGTACCACAGTGTGGTGAAGGGTATAAAAACCACGCATTATGGTTACTTGAAAAAATATTTTTTAATAAATCAATGTCAATGCATACTAAGGTATACATCTTCTCAGCGAAGGTGGCCTCAATATAGTGACTACCTCATGTAAAGCGGTTACCACTGATCTCCCTACGCATGTTGTTTGTATTTCAGCTTATCATTGGCTATACTGCTCTTTATCATGGTGTCGATTGTACGTTCTATGGTTTTGAGTGAGAAAGAAGTTAGACTTATTGGCCGATATGATTTTGGCGTGGTGTAGTTTACCTTGCCGGGCCTGGGTATGAAGACTACCCTGTCATCCTGCCAGACTTTCGGTGTGTACGTCAACCTTATGCATGCATTAAAGAGTGCGGCTAGATGTGTGATAAAAATACCGCCTTTTTTGTAGTAACGCGGGGAATATGTTATCCGGTCCTGCCGCTTATTGACTTGTCAATAATAGGTTCCTCTGATCTTTCTTCCCTATCTGCCATGTCATTGTCCATTGTCGATGTGTTCGATGGGAAGTCAGTATTCATTAGGAACTTTAGTGTTTCCTCGATTGTTTCTATCCTATTACACTCAACGTCTACCATAGTTTCGGTTTTGGTGTGGGTCTTGGATAGAAACTACTTGATTTTTAAAATGTCGTTGATGCTGTCTACCTGTTCGCAGAACAGCTTCCAGGAGTTGCGTTTGCCGGTTCTCTGAGACTCTCCATTCCAGGACCTAATACCTCCTCTCTAATTCTGTTAACAAAGGTAGGTTTATTGCCTATGTTAAGGGTTATTAGATCGTTAGTGTTCAAATAATCTAGAAGGGCCTGGCCCCTTTTGTTAGTATTTGTACTACACAACGCAATATGATGTGAGTTAGCATCACTACCAATTAGTACTTCGTTACCTGTTTCCTGTGCTTTCTTCACCAGTCGCTGCATCTCCGCCGTTGGTGGCATTGGACACGTAGTGCGCCTTGCTCTTGGTCTTAGCCAGACTTGCCATTGAAGACCTGACCAAGCCTAACACAAGGAGCGTCTCTTCCACTTTCTCCTCCCTGTGGAAGACTTCCCATTTCTTTACATGCAGTGTCCTGTTTTGTAGACTGAAGATCTCGAGCATGCGTTCCGTGTCAAAATCGCTGCCCCAACATCCGACAAAGACTGTGGAAGAGTTCCCATTTCTTTACATGCAGTGTCCTGTTTTGTAGGCTGAAGACCTCGAACATGCGTTCCGTGTCGAAATCGCTGCCCCAACCTCTGACAAAGACTGTAGCCATTTGTAGTTGATGAATGTCTTTTTCCCTCACCAGTTTGAGTTTCATTGTTCCATCTATGGTCCCAATGCTTGTCACTATCTTCCTCAGGGCTTCTATGCTTTTTGGAGTTTCAAATTCCAGCATTAGATAGTCCCCTTTGAAAGCGCAGCTATCAAAAGAGTCACATCCTTGTTGCTGGTACTCCATAATTTTGCTATTGACCGCATTTCCTTATGGGTCTCCTTCTTTAGCTTACCGGACGCACTATTCCAGTCGATCACTGCCGAGCTCGTCTCGATAGCGTTTCCTGGCAACTTTGGCATAAAACGGCGGCTCCTTACCATCTATTGCTGCCATCTTCCTCTTTCGCAAATACCGGTTGGTCATTTTGGGGTGCCCGGTCTTTGCGGAAGATTCCGACTCAGCACTCGTCTTTCCCAATATCAGAGCAAGCTTCGTCTGCCCTCGTCAGTGGATTCTCGTGGCAGTCTCCTTTGATGTTGGTTTGACTCGGCAGCTCCTTACCATCTGCTGCTGTCATCTTCCTCTTTCGCAAATACCGGTTGGTCCATTTGGGTGCCCGGTCTTTGCGGAAGATTCCGATTCAGCACTCGTCTTCCTGATATCAGAGCCAGCTTCGTCTGCCCTCGTCAGTGGATTCTCGAGGCAGTCTCCTTTGATGTTGGTTTGACTCAGCTTTCTCTTACTATCGGCCGACGGGAAGCTCTTTTCTTTTTGGCGGATTTGACAGTCGACCGTATCCTCTTCGCCGCTTCCGCAGAAGTGGAGGGCTTATCCTTTTGAGCCTCTGTCTGCATCTCGACCTTTTTGTTCATCCTGTTCATTCTAACCAACTTCCGCCTTTGTGCCCCAAACAACTGCTTCTTCCTGTTTGTGAGTTTGGCGATATCCTTACTCACCTCCTCTATCATCTTGTCAGCCTCTTCTCTCTTCCGGCTCTCCAAGACGGTTATGTTTGTCTGATTATTATGATCAAGCTCAGAGTTCGAAGTTGAGTTCCCTCCTGTCTCTGAAGGCTGGGTCGAGATTGCTCTACCCTGCGGTTCCACAACTCCGAGTTGGTGTTGCCCGAAGGCTGGGTGCTTGTAGCTATACCTTCACTACAGATGCCAAGGCACCCACATCTGGTGTCTTGGCATCTGTGTTGGGCAGATCAACGACAGGTACTGGGTGCTCTGCACAGAAGCCCTACAACTTACACTGGTTGTAATAGATTAGTATGATCATCCACATCACCCCTATCCGGCACCTTGAAAAAATATTTTTAAAAAATCCACGCCTTTTGGTTACTGGAAAAGTATTTTCTTAATTTACTAAAAATGTCAAGATTTGACCTGCTTTAGGTTTCCTATTGTTTTGCAATTAATAGACCAAATCGACCCCACCCTCCATCGATGTTAAGTGAAAATTATTTTGATTTTTTGTTATTGTTTTTGGTATTGAATAACTTTCTACATTGGCTTAGTCTACATTTAACGCCTACTTACAA